>NC_077227.1:670948383-671039046 GCF_027887165.1 Monodelphis domestica | reverse complement strand
TTTCTTTCTTTGTCTTTTAAAGCAATTGATTCTATGACTCAAACTGCTTTATTCAGAAAGAATTAATTGATCACAGGACAGAAAATCTGTTTATTCCTAGGTTACACATGAGGGGAGTTGTCACAAAAAGGAATGAATAATGACTATTTTTTTAATGTTAACCTCCAAACTGTATTGTACCACATTATGATCTTCCCTGGTACAAGATTCTCACATCATCTTGGGGAATAAAGTCATGTCCAGCTTGATGGTGGAGGATCTATACCAATTGGGATATTATCTTAAGGCTAGGAATATTTGTGTATTAAATCAACAAGGAATTAAATAGCATTGTTTCTGGCAGAAATGCCTAAATGTATAATATTCATTTTTTTCTTTGACATTTAGCATTTGTTTTTTCTTCTAATTCTCCATGCCTGGTATCCTCATGACAAAAACATCCTTCTTATTTATTTCTTCTTTCAGAATTCTATTCTTTCAAGGCTCAGCTCAGGCAAGATTTCTATCATACCTTCCATATTTATCCAATTGTTGGTCATTGCCCTCTCAAAATTCCTAGACCACTTTGTTCTCTCCATTCCTTTCCTCATTCTCTACTTCGTATCAGACTTTACTTTCCATTCTTATATCTCACCTCCCATTATATGTTTTATGAACTAGTAATCTTAGCCTCCTTCCTATTCCTTCAAGATGGTGCTCCATCTCCCAACTCCAAGCCTTTTCCTGCTATCTCCCATGCCTGGAATTTTCTCCCTCTCATCTCCACTTCCTGGATTCTTTCAAGTCTCAACTAAAACCTCACCTTCTGTAAGAAGCTTTTCCCAATCCCTCTTAATTCTAGAGCCTCCCTGCTACTGATTTATTCAATTCATCCTGTATGTATCCTGTTTGTACACAGTTTTCATGTTGTTTCTCCCATTAGACTGTAAACTCCTTGAGACCAGGTTCTGTCTTTTGTTTGTATTCCACCAGCCCTTGGTAACTGTGGCACATAGTAGGTGCTTAATAAATATTTATTGATTAATTATTTGATTTGTATCCCTGTTCCTTAGCACAATACTTGACAGATAATGTTGAACCTATCCAACAGGTTGACTTTACTCATGCTGTTCTATGAGCTTAGGTTCAATTATCAGTCATCTCCACTACATCACTATATCACTAAGCCCCAGAGTCTAAGAAGAGAAGGTTTCAAACCAAAGGATTGCCAAATTCAAATGGTTGGACCTCTGCTCTCTGACTAGGAATATTGGCCCTAATGGGAACATCGCTGGCTTTTTTCCTTTTCACAGTTATAAAGTGAGCTTGTGCCCAATTTGTCCTCTAACTCTCCTCACAGAATTCATTCTGCCTCACTGCTGGTGAGCTCCGAGAGCTGCCAAATTGAGTGCAATGCTCCAGGCTCCTGAGAGAATGTCTTCTTAAGTTTTTAGTTGTAGGAAACCTTAACATTAAACTAATTTCAAACAAATAAACAAAATGGGGGTTTGGCAAAAGTATAAATGCGGGCCAAGCTTTCTGGGTCTAGCTACTAGATTTGTTGGTCTCTTATCAGGCTCTAGAGGTTGGACCTCCAGCCACAAACTATTTCCCTTTCTAAAACATTCAGTATTACGGATCCATTCCAAGAGTTCTCTATTAAAACGTAAATATTCCTGGGAGAGTAACTGCTTAGTGTACTAACAGCTCATACCTTAGGGGAGAATTACTTAACAGCTAACTGAAAGCAAGGTCTTTCAGGAAAGGATCATTGGTTGGGAACTTGGGAGAAGTGAAGGTGGGAGGGAGGGGGGAGATCTCCAGGAGAAGGGGACTGAAAAATCATTTTGAAGGGCACAGTCTTGAGGGTGACTAGAGCTGGCCCTATTCCTATCTACTCCTAGATCCTTGTGATGGATCCAGTTACCAAATACACAAAAATAAGGAGGCATCTTAAGAGTGGATTTTTTAAAAGTTCTATGAGCTGGGTCTTCTGTTTCCCAGTGAGCCCTTGGATGGGTGCTTCTATTTGTTTAACTTTCCCTTCTTTGGGGCACAATTCTGTCTTGGAGGTATGGAAGGAATGGATGATGTCCCTATCAGAAATGGGCTTGGTTGGCCCTTTGGTGGAAAATTACTTAATATGGTAGGGGTTGTAGATTTTTTACTGTGATGTCGACAGTCTTATACATGGATATCCTTCATAAAATAAAATAAAACCTTTACCTTTTGCTTAGAAAAGATTCTAAGTATTGATTTCTAGGCAGAAGAGTGTTAAGGACTAGATCCTTGGGATTAAGTGACTTGCCCGCCCTGGGTCACATAGATAGGAAGTATCTGAGGTCAGGTTTGAACCCAGGAACCAGTTATTTATCTGCCCTTTATAGAGAGAGTATTCTTGAGAAACTCATGGCATGTAGGACATGTGGCTTCTGGTGTCTAGTCACTTTCTAGCAATTTCTACTGTCTGATGAGATTGTGCCCTCATGCATTTAAAAATAGTGCTAATTAACAATCTTTTGGTTCTGAGACAGTATATCAATCAGTGGTTTTGTTTTAAATGGACTCAGTAGTCTACATCACTAATTGCACAATTCTCTCCTTCACTCCCTTCCCTCATCTCCAACACTCACAGTTGAGATTCAGTTAATCCAAGATTTCTGGTTTTTCAGGCTGAATTATCCTCCTACTTCTTCTGCTGACAGCCCAGCCTGTGGGGGGGGGGGGGGGAAACCAAACAATTAAAAAAAAATTCAACAGGACACTAAGAGGTCAAAATTCCAATCTTTGTTTCTGTCATTCTTACTAGAATTTTAAACAAAACAATTCAGTGGAGATATTTACCCTCTGCAAAGAGCTAGAGATGGGATTCCCTAAAATATATCTAGGGTTTACCTTTTCTCTGGATCAGTCTGTGGGAACCACACTCTGTCTCTCTGGGGTGGTCATTTGAAGATATTCTGGTGTTGGGTGTTACGTATTACAGGGAGAAGTCATGAGGCCAATGTTCCAAGTCACTATGGCAGAAGCAAGTTGTCTAGAGTATGAATAGTCTGAGATAAAGGTCAGGGAATCAATAAAATAGAATGAGGACTCTGATCAAGGGGATTGGTTATAGGAACTGGTGATCATTCATTGATGGAGAATTCCTTGTGAATGGAGGATCTGATGGATGTCTAGCCTGTTTATCTCTGAGTGTTTAATCCTGAGACATTCCAGGATGGTCTGGTTATCCCTAGCAGATAGAATTCAACTCCTCAGATTAAAAGTACTAGTTTTTATCTTACAGAAAATTGTTTCCTCATGATGAAATGGGAAACTTGCAGGGGATTCTGAAACTTCAATGGGCCCACTTGGGTCAGAGGTAAAGTTGGCTTGAACTCATTGTTGGCTGCCATCTTGGCTTCTTAGGGTCAGGTATGTATTCTTGTATTGCATGGGCAAGGGGGCCTAGCCTAGAAGGGACCAGAATGGTTTCAGCTCCTTAGCAGATGTGTCACTGGTCAGAAATCACTCGAACAGAACTTAGTAAAATATCAATTATACTTTACCCTAAATTATGACATCATAAAAATAATGAAATAATAGAATTTTAGAATTGGAAATAACCTCAGAGTCTATCTCTTCCAACTTGAAGGTGAATAAGAATCTTGAATAAGTAGTAAAAAGGTCTTTGCTTGAAACCGTCTGTGACTCCAAGGGGGAAACCCTTAATTCCCAGGTTTTCCCATCTCATGTTGGGACATCTCTGTTAAGAGAATTCCTTTGTTTGTGTTGTTGTTGTTGTAATGTTTGACTCCTCTTTTCTTGTGGGACCATATTTCCCAGGGTTTTTTAGGCAAAGATTACTAGAGTGATTTGCCATTTCCTTTTCCAGTGAATTAAGGCAAACAGAAATTGGACATGACCAATTTGGAGAATTTGTTTTGCTAGACTGTGTTTACTTATTACAAGGTTGCTCTTCTCTTTTCCTTACCCTTTCCCCTCCTTCTCCTCCTCCCCCCCCCTTCCCTCCTTCCTCCTTCTCCTTCTCCTTCTCCTTCTCTTCTCCTTCTCCTTCTCCTTCTCTCTTCTCCTTCTCCTTCTCCTTCTCCTTTTCCTTCTCCTTCTCCTTCTCCTTCTCCTTCTCCTTCTCCTTCTCCTTCTCCTTCTCCTTCTCCTTCTCCTCCTCATTCTTGTTCTTTTCCTCTCTCTTCCACCTGTCCTCTTTCTTTCTGGTGGAGAGAAAGGGACAAAGAGAATGAAAAAAAATGCCTCAACATTAAAAAATTATAAGAAACTTTCTGGCTGCCATATCATAATGTTTATTCATATAGAGTTTGCAATCCACTAAGAACCCCAGATCTTTCTTCAGATGAATTTCTACATAACTTGTCTCTTCCAATTTGCATTTAGGATACTGGTCTTTTTAACTTAAGCGTGACTTCACATCTCTTCCTGTTAAATTTCATTTTGGGGGGGGAAGGAGTAAATATTTATTAAGTACCTACTTTGTGCCAGGTATTGTGCTAAGTCCCTACATATATCTCATTTGATCCTCACAAAAGCACACAAGAGAGGTGCTAGTATAGAGTTTGCTAGATGATTCTCAGAGTTAATTTGCCCAGATTTTAGTAAATTGGGAGAAATAATGCTACATTTGATATAATCTTCAACCTTAGGGGATTTATAGAAATAAGCTAAATAATGCTGAACACAATCCCTGGCATATATGTGTAGGACCTGTAGAATATTTTCCATATTTTAATATATGTAAAACTATAGCCTGGAGGCAGGGGTGGGTAAATAAAATAGGATTATTAATAATAGCTAGTATTTATATAATACTTTAAAGTTTGCAAACTATGTTTGATCCTCACAACAATGGTGGGAAGTAGGTACTATTATCATCCTCATTTTAAAGCTGAGGAGACAGAAGTTAAGTGATTTGCCCAAGGTTAGACTTCTAGTAAATGTTCAAGTCTGAATCTGAACTCAATTCTTCCTGAGTATAAGCTCAGATCTCTATCCCTTGTACCACTTCTTTGCTTAGAACATTGACCAAATGCTCTAGCTCTTCAACATCTCTTAAATTTTGACTGTCATTTAATATCTTAACCATCTCTCTTGGATTTGTGTTCTCTGTCGATTTATCTTTATCCAAGTCATTGAAAAAATGTCAAATATCATAAGTCCCTAGGAGACATTATTCTGGAGACTTCCTTATCAGTTGAGATTGAATCATCTATGATTTACTTTTAGGGTTTGGCTATTCAATTTACTCTCCTTCTTTCTAATGGTACTCCAATGTAGCCCACAATTCTCCATCTTTTCCACCAGAAGAACATAAGAAACTTTGATGAATGTTTTCCTAAAATCTAGGTAAACTATATCTGAGTCAAGTAACCCTGCTAATAAAGGAGGAAATTAGTTTAGTTTAGCATGACTTGTCTTTGCTGACACCATGCCAGCTCTTTGTGATCATCACTTCTTTTTCTAGACATTTGCTAGCCACCCTTTAATAATAGTTCTAGAATGTTCCCCAGCAATCAAAGTCAATATCACTGGTCTATAATTTGCAAACTCTCTTTTCCCTTTTTGAAAATTGGGACATTTTGCCCCTTCTCCACAGTAGAGCACAAAAATGCTATGGTCCTTTTCCTATTCTCCATAACCTTTCAGAAGCTGCTGACAATGGCTTAGCAAGAACATTTGCCAATTCTTTCAGTATCTAGAAGGGCAGAGCAAATAGAAAGTTGAAAATGGAGTTGGGAAAGTATGGTCAAATCTTACTTTGAACTTTGACTACCTGTGTGGCTACGGGCAGATAATTTATCTTTCTGAGTTTCAGTTTCCATATTTAAAAATGTGGAAAATAACTATCTTAAAGAATTATTGTAAAAATCAGATGAGATAAAAGTAATCTTAAGGCAACATATATATATATATATCAATTGTTATTACTAACTAAAGATTTTAATTCTAATGCCTTCCTTTGTTAATTTTTTGTTATTTTTTAGTTGTTACAGTTGTGTCTGATTTGTGATCCCATTTGGGTTTTTTTGGGCAAAGATACTAGAGTGATTTGCTATTTCCTACTCTGGATTATTTTACAGATGAGGAACTAAGGCAAACAGAGACAAGGGACTTGCCTAGTGTCACATAGCTAGAGCGTATCTGAGGCCAGATTTGAACTCAGGGAGAAGAGACTTTCTGACTCCAGACCAGGCACTCGATCCACTATATTACCTAGCTATCTAATTATTTCCACTTTATCCTGTAGATAGCTTGTGTTGTATATATTTATTTGCATGTTGTCTCACTGGTTAGATTGTAAGATCCTTGAGGATAAGGACTGTCTTTTGCCTCTTTTTCTACCCAATACTTAGCACAGTGCTTGGCACATAGTAGGCACTTCATTAATACTTATTGACTGATTGAATCATTAGTTTATCTGGACCAGTTGACTTAATTTCTTCTAGGACAACTAAAAACATATTTATCAGGTTATCCTCTCCCTACTTATCTCAGTATTAGCTTTTTTTTTTCCTTGTCCTTTCCTAGGTCAAAATTTGTTCTTTTTGGCAAAGAAAAGAAACCAAAATGAGAGTTAAGGAGCTCTGCTTTGTTAGCCTTCTCCTCATCAAATCTGGCTCATGTTCTCAAGAAATGATTATATTCCTTCTTTGATCCTCCCCCTTTGCTAATATAGCTTTGGGTGGGGGTGGTGGCAGTGGGGAGCATCCTATGGACTATGTGTGAAGGATAGGTCAATGCCCTGGACAGTTCTAGTGGACCACATGCACTCTGGTACTTTGAGTTGATTGCAACAATTCCTTTTTGGCATCTATAATTATGGAACTACATCTAATGGGATTGAATGGTGAGTGAGCCAGGATGGGCTGTCCCCTTAGTAGGTTAGATACAGGAGTCAGGAGAAAAACCATCCCTCTTGAGGTAGTCTTTTTGATGGCACATTGCCCATGCCAGGCCCCCCTCAGACTTCCAGTCTTTTGCGGGGGAGGCAGAGAGGGAGGAATCTCTCTTAATTAATACTTATTGACTGATTGAATCATGTAGTTCATCTGGACCAGTTGATTTAATTTCTTCTGGGACAACTAAAATCCATATAAAACCCATCCAACTGATGTTCTATGGAGATATCCACTGCACAAAGATGAGCCAGGGGCTTGCATGGCTGACCAGAGCTCTGGATTTTGAATGACTGATTGGACAATATAGGTCCAAGATGAATGCAAAAATATCTGTTCAGGAATCCCACAAGTCATCTGGAGATCTCTACCTCTTAGTAAAGTATAATAAATAGTGAATAAATAGTGAATAAAAAAGTGAATAAATAGTGAAGGTCTAGTATTTCCATTTTTAATTTGAGAGTGGTTTGTGAAAGTATTTTGTGTTTTAGGTGGAAGCAATAAATGGATGTCCTGTACCCAATATTTATTCCTTGGTACTCTGAGGAACTATTCTAGGAGGGAATCTGTTAAATCCTTTTTGGGGATGTAACTAGACAGAAGCCATATATAAATCTGATTTAAGATATTTCCCCCAGGCTTTTGCAGCAGTAGCATAATTTGCCAGAGTAACAGGAGGGTGTTGTTGTTAAGGAGGAGTCTGATAATGATCATGATAGTTAACAATTTTCTGGCACAGTGTCAGGGACTCTTTACAATTATTATCTCTAATCCTCACAACAACCCTGTGAAATAGGTGCTATTATTATACCCATTTAACAGATAAGGAAACTGAAGCAGATAGAAGTCAAATGACTGGTCCAAGGTTACATAGCTAGTCAGTGTCTGAAGCTAGATTTCAGCTCAGGTCTTCCTGGCTCCAGGCCAGCACTCTAGCTGCTGCTGCCCAGTTGTCTCCCGTTCAGGTCAGGGTCGCCCAGCACTGAGCCCTGGAGACCTGGAATTAGACTGAAAGAGTCAGGGGTGGGATGGCCTCTAGCTCATTCCCCCACTTCCCCAGATATCTAAGATAGTTCTTAAGGCCCAATCCAGCTGAGCCTTGCTCAGTCTCCTTTACAAGGCCTTTTCAGATTTCTAAGAGCTCTCACCATAGGAAGTTTTTCCTGCTGTTCAGCTGGAATTGCCTTCTGCTTAATTTTTGTTCATTATGCCTCTAAAGAAGATGAGGACTTTACAGGGCAAAGGGCCTAGTTGTCATGGAAAGAATGAATCATTTCCAAGGCCTGATCAGTCTTCTCCCTATTTCAAAGGAACAGTTTGGAGACCAGTTGGCAAATGAAATTATTCAGTAGGAAGTTTGGAGGTAGGTAGCTTATTAAGAATAGTTTTAAATAATCCTGTCCCTCCTCCAACCCGCTGGGTGCCCAGTTTTTCTGTATAATCATCCCTTTTGTAGGCTGATGGGGATATACTTTGTAGCAAAAGAACTCAGTCTGACTACAGGGCATCTCTTTTCTTCAATCCCACTCAGGGAGAGTTCTGAGTGGGGGCATCCAACTCAAAGCAAGCACCCTGGAGATGCCTGCTCCAACAATTTCAGAGCCTCAATAGTGCCCCCCACAAGCACCATAACCCTTCAGGCTTTCTCAAAGATTTTCAGGAACTTCTAGACCTTGAACAGTTATCCATGATAATTCCTATCCAGGATGGAGCTCCTGATCTCCATCCTCTAGAACTCCCAGTCACCTTGAACTTATTGGTGTGAGAAGCCCAGAGAAGGAAGGAGTGGGCTGGCCCAGAAGGAGAGACCGACCATTCCTGAAGTTGGAAGTCCCTTCAGGCTGCCCTGCTTTTGACTTCCAGTGTCCGAGCTGTAAGTTCTTGTATACTCCTGTCATTGAGGATGAGGTGGTACTGCACAGTCCGATACTGTCAGAGATGCTCCAATGTATTTTGGGTGGGTGCCCTGAGTGGCCACAGGTCTTCTGAGCTCTTAACCAGAATCCTGTGTCTTCTAACTCCACTAATAGAGAGAACAAGCATTTATGAAATATTTCCCTTGAGCTAGGCACTGTGCTAAATCGCTAAATTCCAGGGATACAAATGTAAGCAAGACCGTTTCTGCTCTCAAGGATTTTATCTTATTTTCCTTCCTTCCTTCCTTCCTTCCTTCCTTCCTTCCTTCCTTCCTTCCTTCCTTCCTTCCTTCCTTCCTTCCTTCCTTCCTTCCTTCCTTCCTTCCTTCCTTCCTTCCTTCCTTCCTTCCTTCCTTCCTTCCTTTCTTTCTTTCTTTCTTTCTTTCTTTCTTTCTTTCTTTCTTTCTTTCTTTCTTTCTTTCTTTCTTTCTTTCTTTCTTTCTTTCTTTCTTTCTTTCTTTCTTTCTTCTTTCTTTCTTTCTTTCTTTTCTTTCTTTCTTTCTTTCTTTCTTTCTTTCTTTCTTTCCTTCCTTCCTTCCTTCCTTCCTTCCTTCCTTCCTTCCTTCCTTCCTTCCTCTTCCTTCCTTCCTTCCTTCCTTCCTTCCTTCTTCCTTCCTTCCTTCCTTCCTCTTTTTTCAGTTATATGTAGAAACAATTTTTGACAATTATTTTTTGATATTTTAAAATTCAGATTTTCTCCCTCACTCCTTCCTCTCTCCCTGCCTCAGATGGTGAATGACCTGATATAGGTTAACCCCATACTTCCATGCAATGCATATTTCCATATTGCTCATGTCATCAGAGAAGACACAA
This sequence comes from Monodelphis domestica, assembly GCF_027887165.1. Classification (NCBI taxonomy): domain Eukaryota; kingdom Metazoa; phylum Chordata; class Mammalia; order Didelphimorphia; family Didelphidae; genus Monodelphis; species Monodelphis domestica. The sequence goes on along the minus strand of NC_077227.1, from coordinate 671,029,427 downwards.
ATAACACATATCATTGAAAATCTCATGAAGGAAATAAGAGTGGGAGATGGCCTGCTTTGACCTATACTTAGGCTCCAATCACTTCTTTGATTGTGAGTAGCATTTTCACCATGACTCTCTTTAGTTATCTTGGAGACTTGGCTTTGCTGATAAAGGTTTAGACTTTCACAGTCAATGATTGTATACTATTTCTGTCACTGCATACATTGTTCTCAAGAACTTATTTTCAAATGGAGGGTCACAATATAAGGGGGGAAAGGGGAGGGCGATGCCACAGGTAAGAAGAAGGGGATGGAGTCTGAAGGACGTCCAGGTGAGAGTGAGGTGAAACATGGCCAGAGTCATTGGTAAAATCGTGGTCCCAGGGAGGAAATCATCAATGGGGAGAGTTTACCCAAGATGGCATTGTGTGGAAGTGTGGGAGAAGGAGGTAGATTGAGATTTGAATGGAATCACCAGATAATTCATGCTTATGATCTGGTTCAGGTACAGGTTGGACCAGATAGTCTCTGAGGTTATCCAACGCTGTAATTCTGGTTAGTATCATTGTGCTTATTGCTTCACCCAAAAATTGTGTGTGTATTTATTTTAAATTTTAACTTAGTCTTTATAGCTTTTCTGCCTTGGAACTAATACTTAGTATTGAGTCTAAGACAGAAGGTAAAGGTTTAAAAAAATTAATAGGAACTTCCTGGGAACACAGTGTTTTAATCCAAAGGAAGACTATTCTAATGGCAACAACTCTCATGCCTATTTCGCAGGCTGCTGGGGAGGATATTTTGAGGCGAATGTCTCTCCAATAACCCTGTATGGGTTGGGCCAGCCTGTCCCTAGTTGCTGGATTACTTTCAGTTTGAATTCTTAAATGTTGTAAGTAACAACAATTGTGTAAGTCTTCTGAGCCCGGTTCACAAAAGCAAACAAACAAATAAAACTTGGTGAAATCTTTGGCCATATTTGGAAAGGTCAATTCAATTCAATCCTGATTGATTATGACAAGCGATCTTCATTTTAAGGAGAGCAGCTGTGGTTAGTCCCCAAAGGCTACTGGGCCTGACGTGACCCTCAGCAGAGACCACGAGTTCCAACTGCCGAAGGGAAGTTTGGGTTCTTAAGTTTCTGTGCAGATCAAAACAGATTTCTAGCTTCAGCTTCATTTGCATCCCCTGCAGAACTTCTTGCTAGATCTGGTGTCTTTAGAGGCTTGGGTCAGAATTACACATGCTTCTGAAGCTGTTAATATTGACCACTGAGGCTAGAGAGATGGGATACTGAACAAGTGACCAGAACCCGCTCAGTTCCTCCTGAGGCCCAGGAAGGTTGGAAAGGACATTTAAAAACCAACCTATGACAGCAGGACATTACCTAGAGGGAAAATTCTTGCTAAGTCAACCATGAAGATGGGAAACAGGGACTAGGACAGCCACCCAGGAGCCACAGCCTATGGAAAGCAGCCTTTGCCTATTTTGATGCTACTGACCAGAATTAGGCTTTTATAAATGTATTATGCAATGCATATTCGTAGCTGAATTTCAGAGCAATTGAAAAATTAGAATGAAAAAAAAAGCTTAAAAAGTGGCTCATGATATAGTACTTTGCTTGGTGTTGAGCTTTAACTGTGATCAAACATTCAATCAGTATTAATTAAGCATTTATCATGTGCCATATAAGGGATAGCTAGGGGCCACGATGGATAGAGCACTGTACATGGACTGGAAGACTCATCTTCCTGAGTTCAAATCCAGCCTTATGTGTGGATAGAATTTGCTCCCCAGGACTCTCTTACCCAGCATCCCATTTGTGTGCTCATACTGAGTACGAACATAGGATATATTTTAATGTAACCCTGCCCCTCTCTTCCCCCCCACCCCCCCAGAATGTGACTGTGGAGGCTGGGGGGAGAACTTGGCAGGAAAGTTTACTCATGTGGTCATACTTAAGTTTTGTACTCCTATTTTTTATTTCTTCTACGTCAAATGATTACTAATACATCATATAAAATAAAATACTTGGATTTATTAATATTAATTTACATTTTACATTTTGATACTTACTAGATGGGTAAAGTTCAAGGTGTCCTGTGTGAAAAATAGCAAGAAGACCAGATGGTAGAATATGTGGAGGGAAGTAAAGTGCCAGAAGCTTCTTAAGGTAAAAAGCCAGGTTGTAAAGGGCTTAAAAAGCCAGAGGATTTTATATCTGATTTTTGAGGTAAAGAGAACCACTGGAGTTTATTGAGTATATGAGTGTGTTGGGGATTACATGGTGAGACCTGGGAGATCACTTTGGCAGTTGAATTGAGGATAGACTAGAGTAGGGAGAGATTCGATGGAAGGAGATCTGCCAACCAGCTATTGCAATAGTCCAAGTATGAAGTGTTGGGGGTCAGTACCAAGGAGGTGACAGGGTCACCTGTCTTGAGTCCCCGGTCTAGTATCTCTTCTTGCCTTTGCTTCCCTGCCTGGTTTTAATTCCAGGCAACACGATGTCTCTCCCAGGTTAAGCTCATCATTTCTAAACTCTCCATTATCTGCTGACTCAAGTCTTGATGGATCCTACCTCCTCCAGCCTCCTTTCCCCAGTGAATGGACATGATGGAGTTCCAAATTCCTCCCAATGTCTTCCTTTATAGTGGCAAAAACTGAACTCTGAGGTCATTCCACATTGCATCTGCTTCCCCACTTGGTTTCAACTACATGGAACAAAATGCTCCTCCTTGTGTACCATCTCTCCCTTTTCAGTTCCACCATTTTTGTGTGTTGTCTTCCCCAATACACTGTAAGCTCATTGAGGGCAGGGACTGTCCTTTTATCACTTGTATCTCTAGTGCTTAGTGCACTGCTTTAGTGGCAAGTTTGTGGCTACTTAATAGATATTTATTGGATTAGATTGGATTGGGACTTTTCCTCTAGGTTTCAGTTTTCTTTTACCAGAAAAATGAAGATAATCCTTGTAATAACTGCCTCAAAGAGTTAGTGTAGAAAAAAGGTTTGTTTTTTTTTAATAGATCACAAAATAATTGTGTTACAATGATTATTTTAGCCTTCTTAATGTCAAAAGACATTCTGTGGAGTCCTTTGGAAATGCTAAGCCACACTTAGTTTAGTTGATTTGGCTAACATATTCCTTTGGTCCTTCCCACTTCTTTGTTTTCCTTTTTATTTTCCAAGAACAAGAAGATTCAATTGATTAAACTAGAACTGGAACTCTTACCTAATTTGTTATCCCTTTTTGAACTCTGCGATTTCAGGAAAATATATTTGTTCTGTAGGATTCAAAGTAGGAAGGGGTCTTAGAGCTTATAGTTGTATGGCATCTTAAGGTTTTCAGAATGCTTTTCACAGGACAGTTAGTCCACTCAGTGGATACAGAGCCAGGCCTGTAAGCAGCAGGTCCTGGTTTCAAATGTGACTTCAGACACATTTTAGCTGTGTAACCCGGAGCAAATCACTTAATCCCAATCACCTAGCTTTTATGGCTCTTCTGTCTTGGTATTTATACTTGGTATTTATTATATTTTATTTCATCTGATCTTCATAACAATTCCATGGTTGTAGAGGTTATAATAATTTTGAGGTAGATGCTAATACTAAAAATAATTACTACTACTACTAATTATTACTACTATTAAATAATAATTATTGTCATTTTAATACTATCACTACTAATAATACTAATTATTATCATTTATAGAAATCCTTTACAAATGAGGACATTGAGGCTAAGAGATATTAAGGGACTTGCCCAGGATCACATCTAGTAAATGTGTGAGTTAGAATTTGAACTCGGTTCTTCCTGATTCCAAGTCTAGCACTCGCACTCGAAGCGCTATGCCACTTATTTATTTCATCCTTCTTGTTTTACCGATGAGTCCCAGAGGGATGATGTGACTGGCTTTTTATCACAGCAGCCATAGCCTGCTTTCAAATCCAAGAATTCAGACTCTCAATCTCACTACAGTCCATTACATTGCCTCCCAAAAAACTCCTTCCTGGAAACTAAGTTCACAAATGTTTTACTTCTGCTCTATCTCATATCCTTCAAGTAAATATGAGACCTAAATCCTACTTTGGCATTCATCTTGGTTTTCAAGGTAGGAAAGGATGTAAATTCCAGAGGCAGGCATCTCAAACTCACTATAATATTTTTCTCTGTCTCTCTGTCTGTCTGTCTTTCTCTCTCTCCACTCCTCTCACCTCTCTCTTCTCTTTCTTCTTCTCTTCTGTCCCCCCCTCCCCACTCCTCTCACCTTTCTCTTGTCTTTCCTTTTCTCTTCTGTCCTCTCTCTCTTCTCTTCTCTTCTCTTCTCTTCTCTTCTCTTCTCTTCTCTTCTCTTCTCTTCTCTTCTCTTCTCTTCTCTTCTCTTCTCTTCTCTTCTCTTCTCTTCTCTTCTCTTCTCTTCTCTTCTCTTCTCTTCTCTTCTCTTCTCTTCTCTTCTCTTCTCTTCTCTCCTCTTCTCTCTCTCTTTTTGTATCTATCTGTCTCTCCCCCATCTCCTCTCCTCCCCTCTCTCCTCTCCTCTTTCCTTTTCTCTTCTGTCCCCCTCTCTCCTCTTCTTCTCTCATCTTTCTTTCAATGTCTGTCTGTCTCTGTCTGTCTGACCTCTTCTTTCCTTTCCCTTTCCTCCCCTCCTTTCCTCTTCCCTTCTCTCTTCTCCTGTCCTGTTCTCTTGTCTCATTTTTCAACTTATCTCATCTCATCTCCTCTGTCTCTGTCTCTGTCTCTCCTCTCCTCCTCCTCTGTTTCTATTTCTTTCCCCTGCTCTCCTTTTCTTTCTCTCTTCCACCTTCCCTCTCTGTATATCCCCTTTCAAAAAAAATTTTTTTGGGGGGGAGCTTCTTCCACTTTGTTTCAAAGTATTCTAACGTAAGCCCCAGGAAACCTAACCCACTACCAGATGGAAAGCTGTTCTCAGGCTTCTGTTGGCATCTGTCATTCCCATCTGGTGACATTTGCATTAATCTCAAAAGGCAAACCTGTCCCACGGATCTTCAGACTTTTGAAAGAGGCCTATCCCCAGGTAAGCCCATAGGCCTCTGGCTGACAGGGAGTGTGCATACCATCTGACTGGCTTCTTCTCTACCATTATTGCTGCTGGATCCCATCCTGGAAAATTAGCATCTGCCAAGTCACTCCTGAGGATTTGGAGAAGCAATCAGAATGCCCCCGACTGTCAGAAACAGCTCTGCTTTGGCCTGACTGCTTTGCCCTTTTTTCATTAGACTCTCCCCATCATCTGGAGTGGGGCTGGCTGATTCCAGAATTGTACTTATTTTCCTTTGACAGAGAATTTAGGAATCTGGTTCATCCCCTCCCCATGCCCTCCCTGCCTGCCTCATCCAAAGCTCTATCATTCTTTCTCTGTCAGTTCTCATTCTCAAAGGGAGACATATTATTTATTACTCAAGAAATGTGCTCTGGAAAGTAAGAGGCAGTCTGACTGGGAATTAGTCATTGTTGCAATTAGATTTAGACATCACTTTTATCCCCAGAAGCAGCAGGGCAAGAAACATCTCTCTCCTCTGCTCCCAGGAGGAACTATAACTCAAATGCTTTGTTCTTCCCCTGGAGCCAATACTTCCTCGGAGGTCTTTCATTTGGACTGACTCTTATCCATCCACTCAGCCCCTGAAGGTCACATGCTGGTGGGATCCACTGCACCCGAGTGGTGATTTCTGGGATTCCTGCATCAAATAGGGATTGTGCTACATATCCCAAACAGAAGGGAAGTGGATACTGTTTAGTTTAAATAAATGGACCCAAATCACATCATTTTCAAGAAGTGTTCTGAGGGAAGAAAGTCAGAATCAAGAGGCATTTATTGAGTGCCCATTGTATACCAGGTAATGATTAAAATATATTAATTTTAATATATTTAATATATTTTAATTATAAATATATATTTACTATATTAAAATTTTAATGATTATTGAGTGCCCATTGTATACCAGGTAATGATTAAAACATATTAATTTTAATATATTTAATATATTTTAATTATAAATATATATTTACTATATTAAAATTTTAATGATTATTGAGTGCCCATTGTATACCAGGTAATGATTAAAATATATTAATTTTAATATATTAAATATATTTTAATTATAAATATATATTTACTATATTAAAATTTTAATGATTATTGAGTGCCCATTGTATACCAGGTAATGATTAAAATATATTAATTTTAATATATTTTAATTATAAATATATATTTACTATATTAAAATTTTAATGATTATTGAGTGCCCATTGTATACCAGGTAATGATTAAAATATATTAATTTTAATATATTTAATATATTTTAATTATAAATATATATTTAATATATAAAAATTTTAATGATAAAAAAGATAAAAATGAAACCATTCCTGTCCTTAAAGAACTTATATTCTATTTAGGGAGACAATGTGTATTTATATAAAAAGATACAGATTCTTTTATACCAAATGAATACAAGGTAATACAGGGTGGGAAGATTTATTAGGGACTAGAGAAGGGAGGAATCAGGAAAAGCTAAATGTAGAAGGGCATGCTTGAGCTGAACTTTGGAAGAAACCAGGAATTCTAAGAGGCAGAGGCAAAGAGGAAGTGAATTCTAAATATGAGGAACAGTTAGGGTCAAGGCACAGTGATGGAAGATGTAGTAGCTTGTGGGAGGACCAGTAAGAAAACTTGTCCTTGCTCAGTGGATAGACAGCCAGGGCTAGAGATGGGAGGTCTTGGTTTCAAATCTCGTCTCAAACACTTCCCAATTGGGTGACCCTTGCAAGTCACCTAACCCCAATGACCTAGTCCACACTGCTCTTCTGCCTTGGAAACAATACTTAGTATTGACTTTAAAAAATAAAGCAGGATAGTGGCTGTGTGACTAGAGAGAGGGGATGGACATCTGGAGGCCAGATCAATAAGATTTGGCAGCTCATTGAATATGGCGGGAGGGATAAGAGATTCACACTAGAGGTTTTGGGTCCGAGTGACTGGAATGCTAGTGGTATCCTTGCCAGAAATAGGGAAGTGTGGAAGGAGGTGGTTCATGAAGAAGATCTGTTTTGAACAGATTGAGTTTGAGATGTCTACTGATTGAGTTGCAGTTTGAAGTGTTCAGCAGGCAGTACTCAGTGTAAGATTGGAGCTCAGAAGAGAGAATAGAATCATATGTAGAGATCTAGGCACCATCTACATAAAGATGTCATTAGAGAAATACAATCGTGGCACAGTGGGAAGACATGGTACAACCTAGTTGCTCCCCCAAACCACTCTCACCATCAAGAATGGAGGATCAAACAGTGAATGTCAAATTGAAAGAACAAACAGCAGTGAGCTCTCTCTCCAGCCCAAGTTCACAAATGTGACCTACAGGAACTATGAAACAAGGGTAGACCTGAATCAGAGACTCAATATAAACAAGCACCAAACTAGGGCAGGAATAGGGGAACCCCCAGTATAGCATTTCTTGGGGTCCATAGCCCAGTATCAGTGAAAGCAGAACTTGAACTCAGTCTCCCAACCAGAGAAGTAGCAGAGATAAGTCTTGTAGAGGGGAAAGGATCACAAATTTAGCCTTTCAGAATCTCCTAGCCAGGGCAGCAATTCAAGATTTATTCAGAGCATATGCCTGGAAAAATGGCTAAACAAACAAACAAAAAAACCCCAAGATGAACAGCTATTATGAGGCCAGAGATGCCCAATATACAAACCCAGAAAAGGAGAATTACTCTAAAATATCTACAAATAAAGCCTCCAAGAAAAATATATCTTACTTATAATGCAGTATTTCTAGAAGTGAAGCAAAAGGTTTTTATTATGAATGAATTGAGAGTGATAGAAGAAGGAATTGGAATAGAAATGACATCTATGGAGGAGAGAGTCAGAGTTTGGCCCAGAAGTAATAGACTCCCTGAAATTTAGAACTGACCAAACAGAAGTTAATGCCTCTCCATCAGACCATAAGAAATATTAAAACAAATGCAAAGATTGAAATAATGGAAGAAAATGTAAAGTATCTCAAATAAAATACAATTGACCTGGAAAACAGATTGAGGAGAGATAATTTAAGAATCCTTGGACTGAGACAACTAGGTGACACAGTGGATATAGTGCCAGGCCTGGAATTTGGAGAATTTGGGTTCAATTTTCACTTTAGATACTTCCTAGCTATGTGACTCTGGACAAGTCATTTAACTCCATTTGCTTAGTGCTTATCCTTCTGTCTGGAGCTGTTACTAAGACAAAAAGTAAGAGTTTTTAAAAAATCATGATAAAAAAACCATGATAAAAAAAGAGCCCAGATGTTATATTTCAAGAAATAATGGAAGAAATCTACCCATATCTCTTAGGATCAGAAGACAAAATGAAAAAAGAAAACTCACTTATTATTCAAGAAAGAAAGTATAAATTGAAAATTCCCATAAACATCAGTACCAAAATTGAGAGCTTCTAGATTAAAGAAAAATTACTACAAGGAAGCAGAAAGAAATAATTTAAGTACTGAGGAGCCATAGTCAGGGTCATTTCTTGGCTATCTTCAAGAAAGAATAGAGAGTTTAAAATGTGATATTCCAAAAGGCAAAATGCATAGGCTTACAACCAAGAATAATTTACCCAGCAAAACTGAGTATAATTCTACCGGACAAATGAATTTTTAGTGAAATAGAGGACTTCCAAGTATTTCTGATGAAAAGACTAGAACTTAGAAAAAACCTTAAAATACAAATATGAGATTAAAGAGAAATATAAAAAGGTAAATACAAGCAAGCAATCAGAAAAAGGTTTTATGAGTGTGAAATGTTTTCATCTTAATGGTCATTGAAGGGGGATGACACAAGTATCACCTATAACCTTAATGTAAGTAGACGTCATAGAGAGACTCAAGACTGCCTGAAAATAATTTTTAAAAATGTTTTGAGGATTTTAAGAAAAGAAAGAAAAGGGAAGGGAGGAAAGATAAATTAGGGGGGAAAGGGATGAATGGAGGGACCCAAGTAGAATTCCATTCTTCCTTTGAAGCCTTTGAAAACTTCTCTCCCTAAAACTTGGGTGCATGCCAGTCTATGACCACTCTTTTTATATTTTTCTAGTGTAAGCATGATGATGCTATGGTCACTTGCTTCAAGGTGCCCATTGTTTTCTATTCATTTCCCATTTTCTTCTTTTTTGTTGATCAGGTTTAAGCCCTGAACAGTAGTTCCCTTTGTAATTCCCTTTACCTTTTGAAGAGTGCAATTATCATTCTGGCAAGTCATGAATTTCTGAGGTGCTGTGCTTTTGGCAGAGAGAGAATTCCAGCAGATGTCCAGATATTCAAAGTCCCCCATCATTATAACATTATGTTTCTGTGCCAGGTTTAGGATTGTTTTTTGAACTCCTTCTGTCCTAATCTGTAGTATACTCCCAAGCAGCTCCAAAACTACTGATTTTTACTCCTGGAACAAATACTGCAAACTTTATCTGGAGTAAATGGTGTGAAAGACTTCCTCTTTTCGTTGTGGGGATGGATAGACATCTCAGGATGTCACAATTCTAAAGCTGGGGAAGACTACCTAAGTACTAAGATGGTTTCTTCTTGTTGGAAGCATCCAAGAGACTTGCTTACTGCAGGGTACACTGGATATACTCATAGCACCCTATGTGTTTTGAGAAAGGAGTAAAAGAGGTTTTAAAGGTAACCTACCTCTTTAGACCTATTCCACTCCCCACTAAAACAAGCAAACATTTATGGTATCATATTTGAGCTGGAAGAAAGTATAGGGATCATTTCTTTGATTTTTTTTTAAAGAAGAAAACTAACTCCTTAGGGAAAGAAAATTACTTGCCCAAGGTCACCAAGGAAGGCTCATTTAACTCTTGAGGCTAAGCCCAAGGGGATTCAAAAGTATATACATTTTTTTTTCTGTTTCCATAGCAAACAGGTAGGAAATGCTGAAGCCACTCATGGTGCCAATCTCATTAGTAATGGTTATTGAAATTTTAACCTCCTCAGTTTCTAATCTGGGCCAGTCTTTTTCTGCTTAGATAGAGACCTGGGACACCCCCCCCCCCCATTTCTTGTCAGCTTCCCATATTTGGGCCAGATTTCTACAAACATCTGATTGTCTTAGTGTTACTGCAGCACAGAATTCCAGAGCTCAAGTCATTCATCATTCTCAGCCTCCCTAGTAGCAGGGATGAAAGGCATATCTGTATCATACCCAGCTGTGGATCTATCTATCTATCTATCTATCTATCTATCTATCTATCTATCTATCTATCTATCTATCTGTCTGTCCATCTGTCCGACTATCCATCCATCTATCTATCTATCATCTATCTATCTATCTATCTATCTATCTATCTATCTATCTATCTATCTGTCTATCTATCATCTGTCTGTCTGTCTGTCTGTCTGTCTATCTGTCTGTCTGTCTATCTGTCTGTCTGTCTATCTGTCTGTCTATCTATCTATCTATCTATCTATCTATCTATCTATCTATCTATCCATCTATCTATCTATCCGTCTATCTATCTATCTATCTATCTATCTATCTATCTATCTATCTATCTATCTATCTATCTATCTATCCATCTGTCCGTCTGTCCGTCTATCCGTCTGTCCGTCTATCCGTCTATCCGTCTATCCATCTATCTATCTATCTATCTATCTATCTATCTATCTATCTATCTATCTATCTGTCTGTCTGTCTGTCTGTCTGTCTGTCTGTCTATCTATCTATCTATCTATCTATCTATCTATCTATCTATCTATCTATCTATCTATCTATCTTTTTTATCATGCAAGACACATTTCCATATTGGTTATTGTTGTAAGAGCATGCTCAGATGAAACCCAAACCCTCAAAGAAAGCCATATAAACACTGATTTGAAAGGCAGCATGCTTTGGTCTGCATCCATCTGATTCCAATAGTTCTTTCTCTGGAGGTGGATTGCATTCCCCTTCATAAGAACTTCAGAATTGTCCTCGATCATTGCATTGCTGACAGTAGTTGAGTTTTCACAGTTGGTCATTGTACAATATTGTTTTTACTATGTATAATGTTCTCCTGGTTCTGCTCATTTCACTCTATATCAGTTCCTGTAGGTCTTTCCAGCTTTTTCTGAAATTATCCCATTCATCATTCCTTACAGCAGAGTAATATTCCATCACCATCACAGACCACAATTTGTTCAGCCACTCCCCAATTGATGGACATCCCCTCAAAAGGAGCTGTCATAAACATTTTTGAACAAGTAGGTGCTTTCCCTGTTTTTAAAATCTCTTCTGGATATAGACCCAGTAGTGGTATTGCAGAATCAAAGGGTGTGCTTAGTTTTATGGCCCTTTGGGCATAGTTCCAAATTGCCCTCTAGAATGATTGGATCAGATCACAACTCCACCCTCAATGCATTAGTATCCCAATTTTGCCACATCACCTCTAATATTTATTATTTTCTTTTCCTGCCATATTGGTCAATTGGATAGATATTAGATGGCACTTCATCATTGTTTTTAATTTGTATTTCTCTAACCAAGAATGATTTAAAACATTTTTTCTTATGATTATTGATAGCTTTGATTTCTTCATCTGAAAATTGCTTGTTCAATCCTTTGACCATTCATCAGTTGGGGAATGGCTTGTATTCTTATAAATTTGATTTGGTTCTCTATAGCCTTAAGAAATTCAACCTTTGAGAAATTTGTTTTAATTTTTTTCCTGTGGATATTTTTTAAAAGTTGTTTTGATTAAAAGCTTAACACTGAGAATTAATATGAAGAGCTTAATTTTCTTGGTAACTACTTAAAGTTAAGTTCATTTCAATTCACTTAATGTCATTAAAGTCTTTCCTCTTAAGTCTCTATCAGAATTCAATGTACATTCATTCTAATTGACTTTTCCTCATATGACTGTAGTTAGGGTGTATTCCATTCCTCCAGTACTGCTTTCTTCCACTTTTTATTATTTCATAAAGGTCTTTCTGGATTTCTTGTTATTTCTCATTCTTATTGGTCTTAATTACATCAGAATATTATATTACATTAGTGTTCCGCAATTTGTTGAACTATTTTCTTGATGGAATTTTTGGCTGCTTCTAGTTTTGTTTTTGTTTTGCAATTACATATATTGCTACTACGAGCTGTTTTGAAAAGATAGCTCTTTTATGTTGTTTTTAACAGCATGTTTGGGGTTTATGACCAACAAAGGAATTATTGGGTCAGAGGATGTGATTATTTTTGTAACTTTTATGCCTGATGTCAGACTGCTCTCCAGAAATATTGTATGCCGGTAATTAGGTGGCATGAAATGTTCTCAAATTCCATAGCCTCATAGACTCTTAGAGCTAAAAGTAACCTTAGAGACCAGTTTGCCCAACCCTCTGATTTTATAGAGAAAGAAAACAGAGACTCAAAGTTAGCAGAGAAGTGGGGACTGGAATCCAATTCTCCTTTTCGCAGCCCATTGGCTTTTTTCAGTCAGATTGTTGAAACTTGGCTTTCCTGAGGGTCAAACATTAGGCAGTTAGATGGTACAATGGAAGTCAGGAAGACCTGAGTTTAAATCTGGCCTCAGACACTTATTAGCTGTGCCATCCTGGGCAAGTCATTTAACCTTGTTTGCCTCAGTTTCCCCTCTGTAAAATTCTTGCCTCAGTTTCCCCATTTGTAAAATGAGCTGAGAAAGGAAATGGCAAACCACTGCAGTATCTTCACTAAGAAAACCCCAAATGGAGTCACAGGGTTGGCCATAACAGACGAATGAACAACCACAGAAGCAGGGGTTTGAGGGTACAGCTTGTTCAGTGCAGTTATTCCTAAGTCTCATGACTTAGGCAGAGTATAGAGGGGCTATCATCCTTTCAAGTAGATGATAGTCTTCAAAGTCACCTCCCATATATGTACCCCAAATGGAGAAGCCGAGGCAGATTGGGAAGGTAAGTTTTTAGGGTAAATCACTTCTAGAGTGGGGGAAAAGCAGATACATTCCCAGGAAGGCATGACTCTTTCTTCTGTATTACCCAACCTGAAAAACTTCTCTCTCAGAGGCAAATTGTATTAATAGAAGATGGAAATCTCTTTGGCTTAGAGAAACCCAGAGGTAAAGTGAGAATACCAGGAAACGTACATAGCTCTAGACCAGGCAGTATTTGACTTCTAAAATATTTTATCTAGCTACAGTTCCGCAGGCTTCATGGAGCTGGAGCATTGGGATCCCTCCTTTTCTGTGAAGGGTCTCATCTGTTCTAAACCCAGGTACGTAGTTGGGACCAGGTTCGATTTTGTGGGAATGGAGGCTCTAATGAGCATGTCTTTGTTGTTGTTCATCCATGTCCAACTCTTTGGATCTCCATTTGGCGTTTTCTTGGCAGATACTGGAGTGGTTTGCCATTTCCTTCTCCAACTCATTTTATAGATGAGGAAACTGAAGGAAATAGGGTGAAATGACTTATACAGGGTCATCCAGCTAACAAGTTTCTGAGGCTAGATTTGAATTCAAATGTTCTTTGGTTCATTAATCCCTTAGCCAGGGTGGAGTTTACTTATAACTTATACCTTTATTTATCCTCAACTTGGTTTAGCAAGCCTCAAATCCATCAGTGAGCCCCAAGCATGTGAAGACTTCTCCACTGCCAGCTGGGCAGATGAGAGCAATTTGTTCCAACAGCCAAGAAGACAGCTGAAGCAGGAGCGCTTGGAGTTTGGTCACACATGGAAGAAGCCAAGGCCATCCACCACATCCCAGACCATCGCAGGTCAGACTGACTTTCGTCTTGCCATTTTGATGATTGAAAGAGAGAACGAGGTTTCGTGCAACTCTGCCTCACTTAAATCCAATTTTGGATTAAATTAAATCCAAGTTGAGTCATCACATGGTGTCCTCTTAAAAAAACAAAGGATGAGGGGGAAGTAAGTGGCTCAGTGGATAGAGAGCCAGGCCTGGAGTCTGGAGGACCTGAATTCAATCTTGCCTCAGATTCTTCTTAGCTGTATGACCCTGGAAAAGCACTTACCCCCAATGGCTCAACTCTTACCACTTAATATCAATTCTAAGAAAGAAGGTAAAGTTTTAAAAAAGAAAAGAGAAAATGAAGAATGAACAAGAGCAACAACTTTACATTTAGGTTCAGGTTTCCCCAAAAGGGAATGGTCAAATATTGGAAAGGAATTTATTTCTTACACGCAAGAAGAAAGCTCCTAGAAAACAAAGACTGTTTCTTGCTTTTTTTGTGTGAATGTTCCCTGAACTTAAGCACAATAGGTTGACTGACTAAGCACAGAGCATACTTAAGAATACATTTATCAAAAACAAACTTAAAAAAGGATTCAGTTATTTAATTTATAACTTTTATTATATTATCCTGGGGAGGTGGATACTCAAATCTTGTCAAGACATATATCCATTTTCAGGTTTGCTGATTAGTTAATCTTTCCATTAATACAATTTTGTTAATCACCTACTATGTGCCAGACACTATTCTAAGCTCTGAGGATGGGGGGACTGACCTCAAGGAACAAACAATTTAGTGTGTGTGTATGGGAAGATTCTATACCAAAGAAAGCTGAAAGGAGAGAAGAGAAGATACCTGACTCTGGAGCATGTTGGTGAAGTCTGTGGTTGGATTAAAAATAAAGAGATGCCTGACCTGGCTGCCTTCTTTGTTTTTTGTTTTTTGTTTTTAATTTATTTATTTAATTAATTTAGAATATTTTTCCATGGTTACAAAATTCAGGTTCTTTTGCTCCCCTTCTCCCACCTCCCTCCTGTCTGGCTGCCCTCTTTAAATGGAGATTTTGGGAGGAGTTCTATACCTCCCAGAGGTGGGGAAGAAGGGTCCCAGGAGCAGAGAGGACTGAAAAGTGTTCCAGGCTTGAAGTGATCTTGGATTGTAAGGTAATTCCTAGGACATGATAGAGAATTCCAGAGAAGTATTGCAGAAGTGTGCGTGCATTTCGTCTCAGCTTCGCATTATATACAGAACTCCCAGTGCAGAGGGGAGGTAATGAATAGAGTGCTAGGCATAGAGTCAGGAAGACCCGAGTTCAAATTTGGCCTCAGACACTTACTTACTATGTGGCTGGGTAAGTTGCTTAACCCTGGTTTGCCTCAGTTTTCTTAATTATAAAATGGGTATAATATTAGCTCCTACCTCCTGGCATTGTTATGAGGATCAAATGAGATGACATTTTATATTATAATTATTATATTGTCATAAAAAATAAAGCACTGATCACAACATTTGACACTTAGTAAGCACTGTATAAATGTTAGTTTTTATTGCTATTACTATTACTATTATTATTATTATTATCTGCCTTCTGGCAAAATGGTCAGGCTTGGGGCAATCTTCTTGTGGGTGGCCAACTTCTCAGACCCAGAAGTTTCTCCTGCTTTCAATCAATCCTTGACTCATTAGACCTGGGAACCTCGGACTCTTCAAACTCATGAGGTTACCTTTAAGTTGGACATCTTTTCCTGAAGCTGATGTTTTATTTCCTACTCAGGGGATTATGTGGAAAAGACAATGAGGGACCCAGGCATACACCTGCCTGGTTTAGACTCCACTGACCATAGCCCATCTAATTAACTTATGGAGTCTCCAGAGACTTCACGAACTTCTGACCACAGAGGAGAGTTGAAACCAGAGTGTGAGCCAGAAGCTCTCTCTTTTATCAGTCCCACTGAGTCCTAGTTTCCGTAGGCTTGGTAGCCAATGAATAGATTGCCTTATCATCTCAATGTGCCAGCTCTTCCATGACGGCTGAGAGCATGCCAAAGGATCTCCTGGGTTTGATTGGCACTAGAAAAAGTAATTCTGAGGATGCCCCATGGGATGGCTCTTGTTGCATCAGAAGCAAAGAACCAAAGTAGACAAAATGGCAGCCCAAATAGGATGCTGATCTCAAATCAAAGATCCTACGAGCCCTATAATATATTTCTGGCTCATTTATGGTGCTAGGAAAAGAAGATGGTATCTCTCACCCTAGACAGGTGACTTGAGATTTCCCTACTTAGAATTACTAGATTGAACTTACTGATATAATAACCAGGCTTGTTTCCAGCTGATTGGAGATCCCCTGATTATAGGCAAGTTTTTGTTGTTTCCTCATTTGACTATATAATTACTTAATTACCTAAATACTCTAGCTTCTCAGAGAAGGTAGAAGGAGAAAAAAATCTATTGCTACAGCTAAAGCTTAGCTCATCACCTCAGAATTAGGATAGAATAATGATATTGATCTTAATTAGAAAAGGGGTGTCACTGAACCATTCTTAAGGATTCCTGCCTACATGTTAACTTAGAAAACCACATGTTTATATGATCTATGGATTATGTAGATTAAAAATTAATATTCAAAATACTCCTGACCCATTTCCTATATTCGGTGCCTCCCTCCTACTCAAATTGCATCTGTGGCTCCAAGAAACTGTAGCCTACATAGCAGCCTCATCCTTGGTACCATCTCTCTCTCACTGCTCATAGGGACATCCAGAAAATACTTTACAAAAAAAAATACATATTATATTTAATGAGATTTATTAATAATAACTTGAAGGAAAAAGGAAAAATAAAAGGGTAGAGAAAAAGAGAGAGCTCACCCAGCCACATACATGGGAAAAAGAGAGAGCAAGGGAGGAGTTACACAGCTTAAAAACAATAATGTAAGGATGCTAACGTGAATGAAGGGAAAAGGATTCTTGCAACAAGAAAAGAATTCTGGGAGATGGAGTCCAGGGGTTCAAGATTTTCTAATTACACAGTATGATTATATTTTTATTGATTTTGTCAAATGTTCCTAAACTAAATTTTCATCTGGTTCCATGTGGAGGGTCATCTACGTCTGATACCTCTTAGAAACTGTAGGACACTCTTTGGAAAGTCCATGTGAAGATAAGCCCTTCTGCCATAGGTACAGGCATAGAGCCTATTTTTATAGAAGTGTGAGGATACTTGGAGGGAGACCTACTAACCTGGATGTCCCTATGAGCAGTGAGAGAGAGATGTGGCTGCTATGTAGGCTAGTTTCTTTGAGCCACAAATGCGATTTGAGTAGGAGGGAGGCACTGAATATAGGTAAAGGGGCAGGTAGGTGGCTCAATGGATGGAGATCCAGACCTGAAGATGGGAGATTCTGGGTTCTGATCTGGTTCAGAATCTTCCTAGTTTTGGAACCCTGGGCCAGTCACTTCATCCCAATCGCCTAGTCCTTACCACTTTTCTACATTGGAGCAATACTTAATATTGGTTTTAAGATAGGAGGTAAGGGTTAAAAAAAAAAAAAAGGTGGATGAGCAATCCTGAAAAGGTCTTGTCAGGCCCTCATACCTGAGATGCTAGTCCTATTTCAGCAAGTGGACTAAACCAGATTGAGGTTAGCCAACAGGCCATTGGTGAGTTTGGGGGATATCTACTCCAAAAATATGAAGACTTCCCTTGGCGAAATGTGCAAATGAGGACAATTTAGTCTAATAACCATGAAGATGGTTAATGCAGATGCTGTGAAGAGCTTAGAGCTTGGTCAGAAATCAAAGATATCAAGATCATCTGCTACATCCTGGGCCATTGCCAGTCATCCTGACTTTTGTCTTGTCCCTGGATTTCAGTGACTCTGGGAAGTCCTGGGTTCAAATCTGGCATCAGACACTTCCTGGCTATGTGACCTTGGGCAAAGCACTTAACCCCCATTGCCTAGCCCTTACTGCTTTTCTGCTTTGGAACCAATATACAGTATTGATTCTAAAATGGATTGCAATTCAGGTGTGCATATACAATATACAAACACACATGTATGTGTACATATATGTTTTTAAAACAAGGAAGTCACTTTTCTGTAAAAAGATATATGACTATGGCATCAAATTTAGAAAATACAGATTGGGTTGAGTCTGTTATTCTGTTTGGTTTGCAGATTAGTAAGATGGAAATTAGAAAAGTTTGACTGTAATTGTAGAATGCTCTATCAGAAACACACACACACACACACACACACACACATACACACACACTCGATTCCAAATAAATAGCAATCCTCAATTAAAAACAGTACAAACATCATTGATCCATCCAACTTCCCAAAGCTTCTATCAGCCCTGCCAGAAATAACAAACCAGGCAGATCAGATATCTGCCCACAGTAATTATACCACAGCATTGCCTGGAGCTTTGAAGTGGAGTCTGTGGCTGGCACGCTGACGTCACTGGCCAATGAGGCTATCTGCTGGGTAACTGGCATGTTTCTGGCACACGATAAATTGTCAGCTCCACTTCTTGACCTTGTGGGGGAAGTAGGACGGAACTTGAAATTACGAAAGTGAATCTGACCCTTATAAGTGAAGGGGTAAAGGGGAAAGATTGCTTGTGCTTAAGAAATATAACTTTGAATATAAGGAATAATTTAAAAAAGCTAAATCTGGAGAATATTACCTTTAGAAAAAGCACAAGTGTGTGAATGTTGACTCACTGTATTCCGTGGGCTCATTGTGCTCCCTGGGTAATTCTATTCACCCCAGCCAAATCTGCTTCCTCCAGCTGGCTCCTAGTGGGTTATTAATGATTATTACTATCATTCAGCATTTCTACAGTACTTTCCGTTTTCAAAATGCGACATTTCCCACCCTTAGTTGACTAGGTTGTTGATCAAAGCGAAAAGATCAATTCTGTGCATATCTTCATATTCTCCTCAGCGCTTAGCATGGTGCCAGTACATGGGAACATTCCCTAAGGAGTTGGATACTGATATATAAGCTTAATTCTTGGATCCATCCATTCATGAAACATGAGGCTGAATGTGTGTATGGGGGAGTATAATCGCATGTGAGGACCATGGTTTTGTTGTTGTTTAGTCATTTTAGTCCCTTCTGGTTCTTCACATTCCCATTTGGGGTTTTCTTGGCAAGGATACTGGAGTGGTTTGTCACTTCCTTCTCTAGATCATTTTACAGATAAGGAAACTGAGGCAAACAGAATTAAATGACTTACCCACAGTCACACAGCTAGTAAATGTCTGAAGCAAGATTTGAACCTGGTAAGATGAATCTTCCTGACTCTAGGTCAGGCACTCTATCCACTGAACCTCTTAGCTGTCCCAGGGATCATGATAGGAATTGCAATTTCTCTTTTATAATAGGTAAGTAGTTTTTTTAATACCCCTAACCCCACCAGCTATGTACACACTACTGAGGGGTCACCTTTGCTCCTTGGCTATTTGAGCTGCAGAGCAGGACATCATCCAGGGAGGGATGCTCTTGGTTTAGCTTTTCTAAACACTAGGGATTATTAGCTTGGGTCCATATGGATCATCGAATTGCAAGACTCTTTAAAGTTGGGATTCATGGAAGCATTCTCAGGATATGGGGATGAAGAATAGAATAATTGGCTGTCCCTCCCAGGGTGGTGTGATGGGAGAGAAGTCTACAAGGAAATGGTTGCTGGTAAATGCTAGTAAATGCCTGCACTTCCTTGATTCTATTCTTTTCTTTTTCTTGTTCAAAGGGGCAAAGACAGCCTGGCAGTTTGTGGGAGAGGGTGAGTGGGAGGAAGAAAGAAAGTCTTGCTCTCTGAAACCTTTACCTCCTTGAAGTCTTATGGTTTACCCGGGGTCTGCCAGCATCCCTTTGGGAATGGAGAGGATGTTTGGGGATACTGTGTGGTTGGTGGCATTGTTTTCCATTGGATTACTTTGTTCATATGCTACTGAAACATAACTTGAAAACCAGAAAGTTACAAGTGGAGAGAAATGCAAAACTGTTTCAGCAGTGTTACTCTTAGGGGATGTGGATTTGCTCAGTAAAATAATTCTAAAAATCCAGCCTTTAGAATACCTAATCATGGGTCTGATAGAGCCAAATTAGTCTAGGACCCTCAGGATTATTTTGGGCAGATTAAATCCTTTGGAGAGGTTCTGGAATTAACCCAGGATCCTAAGCATCCTTTGGTCCAGAGTCAACATAAAAGCAGATTGCTTGGAAAAAAGTACAAACCAGATGCTCCCTAAGGCCCATCTGGTCCAAATCCATACCTTTGGGGTAGTATTAATAGTCTTAGAACAGATGACTCTATGGCTGAGAGGTTGGATGCCTTCAAGTGCATCAGACTGATACATGCCAGGTGTTCTTCTTTTGTTATTCACTAAAATATAATTTATTGGATTACTAGTGTTCCTTATAGGATAGCAGCACACATTTAGAGCATAATTCTTTCAAGTTCCTAATGCTCTTTCCTCACAATAACCCTAAGATAGTCAGTGCAAATACTGTATTATTATTTCCATTTTATAGAGGGATAAATGGAACCTATGAGAGGTTGTATAACCAGTACCTGACAAAGGCAGAATTTGAATACAGGGCTTCTCATCTCAACTTTCTGGTTTTTTTTTTTCCCCATTAGAGCATGATGCTCTTGAATGTTAGTTGTTCTTGGGTTCAGAAGCTGTGTGATCCAGTTTTGTTGGGCTGTTGAACCATTATATCTTTGTTTTCTTATTTCCAAAATAGATATAATGATAGATAATTTTAATATTTAAAAATACTTTGTTGGCACATAATGTATAGATTAGCTGTAGGTATTTAGTCCAACATTAATAGAAAAACTCTCCTTGCTTGGTAAGAAAAAGACCAATTGGGAAAACAAAAACCAAAAACCATTACCTCCTATCATCCACAGAATCACACAATGTGAGAACTGGAAGAAATCATAGAAGTCATCTAATCTACATTATACTTGAACAAGAATACTCTTTACCTTTATGTGATAAATAGATAGCCAATCTCTGCCTTCCAGACTTCTAGCTCATTACCTCCCAAGATAACCCAATCCATTGGGTCATTGTAATAGGAAATTTTTCCTTATATCAAGACTTAATAAATCTTCTTCCTTACAAAGTTTATCTATTGTTTCTAGTTCTTCCCTGGGACCTACCAGAAAAAAATACAACCTTTCTATCAGGTGACAGCCCTTCAAATAGTTGATGGTAGTCATCATGTCTTTCCTAAGAGCTTTTTCTAGAAATTAACAGTTTCTTCAACTAATTCTCCTATGAGATGATCTCCAAGTTCTTCATTATCCTAGTCATCCTCCTTTGTACACTAACATCCCTCCTGGAATGTGCTATCCATAATGAGCAAGATATTTCAGATATGGATGGAGCTATGGCCTCATCAGGGCAGAGTAAAAGGATTATCACCTTGCTAATTCTGGATACTGCTCTCAAGGTATGTTAATTATTTTAAATTGCTGGAAGAAATATTAAATGTTGCCAGAACCCTTCAAATTTTGGTGAACTGGTTGGTCACTCCATCCATGACTGAGTATTATCCTCACTTTATTGATAAAGAAACAACTGAAGTAGAGAAATATTGAGAGACTTGTCCAAGACCACATGAATCGTTAATGGTAGAATTGCAACCTGGACCCTGTTGCCCCTTTAGTTTAGAGCTATTTCTATGTTTTCAAGTTACATGTCATTTGACTCACTAACACAACAAGAGTAAAAAGTATGATATGGCAGTCAAAAATGCGAATGCATTATTGGGTTACAGTCTAGCCAGTAATTCCATCTCCGATTCCCAAGGCTTCCTTTAGATACATTACTGTTCAGTCATTCTTCCCCCATCTTGTATGTGAAAAGTTAATTATTTGATCCCAAGTGTTTGAATTTGTACCCATCTCTATCTACTAAATTTCTTCTCATTAGGTTTGGAGTGTTCTAGCCAATCTTGATTTTTGGATTCTGATTCTGCCATTTAATGTACCATCTGCAAACTGGATAAGCATGCCATTTACACATTTGTTCAAGTCATGTTAAAAATGTTAAGCAGCCCAGGATCAAGCATAGTTCCCTGGGGAATTCCAATGGATATCTCTTTTCAAGCTAACATGGAACCATTCATGACTATTCTTTGGGTCCTAATGTGCAACTAATTTTGAATATGTCTTACTATACTATTTACTGAGTGATTCACATTAATCTTTTCCTTAAGAGTCCACAAAATGTTTAAATGCATAGCTAAAATCTTGGAAAACGACATCATTAATATTCCCATTATCTCCAAGTCCAATAACCCTGTCAGAAGAAGAAATGGGGTTAGTCTTTCACATACCTATTCTTGATGAAGCCATGGGAGCCCCTACTTCATTTTTCATATATCCACTAGACATTCCCTCAATAATACATCTTGGAGGGACACCTCCACAGCTCAGTGGATTGAGAGGCAGATCTAGAGACAGGGGGTCCTGGGTTTGAATCTGGATTCAGATACTTCTTGTCTATATGATCCTGGGCAAGTCACTTAACCCTCTACTGCCTACCCCTCACCACTCTTCTGCTTTGGACTCAATCCTTGGTATTGATTCTAAGACAGAAGGTAAAGACTTTTTTTTTTTTAATAAAAAATCTAGGCTAATGAATTTGACTTCTATGCTTTCAAATTTTTAGGATATATATATATTTTTTAAATCCTTACTGTCTGTCTTAGAATCAATCCTAAGTATCGATTTCAATGCAGAAGAATGGTAGGAGGTATGCAACTGAAGTTAAGTGACTTGCCTAGGGTTACACATCTAGAAAGTGTCTGAGGCTAGATTTAAACCCAGGACCTCCTGTCTCCAGGCCTGGTACAGTAGATACACTGAGCTACCTCTCTGCCTCTTTTAACTTAGATTTTGAAGACTCAAGTCTCTTCCCTTTTTGGAAAATTGGCACAACATTTGCCCTTTTCCAGTATGGTGGTAACTTTCCCATTCTTCATGTAACATGGGAACAAGAATTTATTAAATGTCTATAATCATTTGATCCACATGTCAACCCTGGAAAAGTGGGATGCTATTATTTTCTCCATTTTATAGCTGAGGCAACTGAGACCAACAGCTCAAATGACTTGTTCAAGGTCACATTAGTAAGTATAGTGTCTGGAGTCAAATTTGAACTTAAGTCTTCCTGAATCCAGTTCCCCTGCTCTATTCACTGGGTAACTAGCAGCCTCTATAACATCTGCTGGCTCTTTCTGTCCTCTTAGATACAGTTCACATAGGTCTGGTAAACTCATCAAAGGCAGCTAAATGCTTTCTTATTTATCTCCTTATTTATTTTTTATTTATATTTTTTATCTTATATTATATAATATTTTTATTTTATGTTTTTTATTTATCTTTCTAGATACTTTCTCATTTATCTCCTCATTATTTTTATTTGTATTTCTTTTATATTATATTATATATTTTAATTTATATTTCTTATTTATCTTTCTAGATGCTTTATCCCATTATTTTTATTTATATTTCATTTATATTATCTATTTTAATTTATATTTCTTATTTATCTTTCTAGATGCTTTCTTATTTATCTCATTTATTTTTATATTGTATTATATATTATATTTAACTTATATTTCTTATTTATCCTTCTAGATGCTTTCTTATTTATCTCCTTATTTATCTTGGTTATTAACCTTTCATTCGACATTTTTGTTTTGTCCTGTCTAGCAGGGGTCTTATCCTTTCTTTGATCTCTTCTAAACTTCCCTTCCCCTAATGTTCCCACCCCACCCCCAATACATTTTTGTTACTCTTAGCTTTCCTTGTGTGAGCTTCACTTCAGCTCATTCTGAGCTTTATTGCTTTTGGCACCATACTTATAGATCCATTCTATAATTTTATTTTTTTTTGCCCATTACCTGTCTTTGCTTTCACCTTCTGTATATCTTAAAAAAAAAATTCTCTTCTCCCTCTCCTTCTCCTCCTTCTCTTTTTTTCTCTTCCTCCTTCCTCCATCTTCCTCCTAATCCTCTTCCTCCTCCTCTTCCTCCTCCTAATCCTCTTCCATCCTCTGTTCTTAGGTCAGGATTCCTCGCTACCTCTTCAGATCTGACTATATCACTTTCATATTAATGCCTTTCTACCTTTTTTTTTTTAATAGAAGTGCTTCATGTTTCCCCAAAACATGGAGAATGGAGAGATGTTCCTTAATCTCATTATCTTTTTTACTTGGGCAAATTTGAATTTTGAGCCTGGATACTTCAAAAAATGCAAACACTGTGCACTCTATGCGGTCATTGAAAATTCCTCCTTTTTTCCATAGTTGCTAGAAGTAGGACCCTTTGAAATTCTGGCTAGTAGCTCCCCTGGAGATCTCATACACCTCTGGGTACCCTTTCTCTGAGGGGGGGGTATTTGGGAGAGCTCAGCTTGTAGAATCAGATAAGTGACTCTGGTAGATTTGGAATACAGTCTCACTGGTCACCTATCTCTACTAATTCTGGAGTAAACTGTGAATCTGAATATAGATCTGGAGTGGCATAAGGAGTAACATATTGGTAAATATTTAATAACTGACTCTCCAAAAAAAAAGTATGCATGACACCCCCCATTAAAAAAAAAAAGCCTTACCTTCCATCTTAGAATCAAGACTATATTGATTCCAAGGTGGAAGAGCTGTAGAGGCTAAACAATTGGGGTTAAATGACTTGTTCAGGGACACACAGATAGGAAATATCTGAGTCCAGATTTGAACCCAGGACCTCCTGTCTCTATGCTTGGCTCTCTATCCATTGAGGCTCCTCGTGGCCTCCAGGTCCTTTCACTTTCACACACATGTGCTATTTACATGTATAATTGAGACACCTAGCTGCTGTCCCATGACGCATTTTTAAATTTAATCTCAATCCTTACAATTTTCTCCATCACTAGATAGTCAACAAAATGATAAATCAAGCCCCCATTTTTAGCATTTGCTGATTTCCAAGATGTAAATGCTCCTAGCAAACATTTGGCAGTCAGCTCTGATGAACCATGAAGAAGCTGGCCAAAAAACTATGGGCTTAAATATGGAATACTAGAATATGTAGGAAACAGTGTTGCACAGTGGAAAATATACCCATCAGATTGCTCCTTCACTATCTATTTTGCTGCATCACTCTAGCTCTCACCTCCTAACTATGGGGGTCCCTTAAGGGTCTACATTGGTCCTTCTCCTGAGAACTTCTGAGGACTATGAGCCCTGCTGGGATTTATGTACAGATTTCAAGGAGTTTATGAATTTGGTTACTTGAATTAACCTTCAGAGTCCTTTGTAAATCTTATATGCTTAAAAACATGCTGAAAAAGGGTAAATAGACTTCACTCACAGGCAAGAAGAGCCCACAGCATGAACCTCTCCCTGGATGATCTCATCATTTCTCATGAATTTAGTTATTATCTTTATGCAGATGGATCTCAAATCTATTTATTCAGCTCTTAGACCTCTCTGGAGACCTCCGGCTTGCATTTCCAGTTGCCTCTTGGACATTTTGAACCGGTTGTCCTATAGACATCTTAAACACAAAATATCCAGAACAGAGAGGCAACCAGGTAGCACAGCAGATAGAGCATCAGGTCTGAAGTCATAAGGACCCAGGTTCAAATTCTGGCTTAGACTCTTCTTGGCTATTGACTTAGGGAAGTCACCTAATCCCAGTTGCCTAGTCCTTACTGCTCTTCTGCCTTGGAACCAATACTTAGTATTAACTTTAAGAAAGAGAAAGTAAGGGTTTAAAAAAAGTTCTAGAACAGGACTCTTTATCATTCTCTTTTTCTCTTACTAGGCAGAACACAATCATCCTCCCTTATCATTCAGGCTCACAACTTTGGGGTCATCTTTGGCAGCAAATATGCAATCTGCTAACAAATCTTGTTATTTCTATGTTCTCAAGAGTTCTTGGACAGGTCTCCTCTCCACTTATGGTGACCACCCATGTTTAACCTTTAATACCTCACACCTGTACTATTGAAATTATTTATTTATTATTGAAATTGTTTATCTCTCTGCCTCAATCCTTTCCCCATTTGGGTCTATTATTCATTGAGCTGCCAAAGCGATCTTTTCTTTTTTTTTTTTTAA
This sequence comes from Monodelphis domestica, assembly GCF_027887165.1. Taxonomy (NCBI): domain Eukaryota; kingdom Metazoa; phylum Chordata; class Mammalia; order Didelphimorphia; family Didelphidae; genus Monodelphis; species Monodelphis domestica. The sequence goes on along the minus strand of NC_077227.1, from coordinate 671,003,580 downwards.
ACCCTTACCTTCTGTCGTAGAACCAATGGAACCAATATTGGTTTTAAGACAGAAGAGTGATAAGGGCTAAGCAATGGGGGTCAAGTGACTTGCCCAGGGTCACACAACTAGGAAGTGTCTGAGGACAGATTTGAACCCAGGACCTCCTATCTCTGGGACTGACTCTCAATCCACTGAGTCACCCAGTTGCCCCCAACCAAAGTGATCTTAAAACCCAGGAATAACCATGTCACCCCACCTACTAAATAAACTCCAATGGCTCCCTATCATCTCTAGAGTTAAATATAAACTCTTCTGTTTGGTGTTCAAAGCCCTTCATATCATAATCCCATTACCCCTACTCTGTTTTTCCAGTCACCTTATTATACCTTAGAGTTTATATATACTATTTGATCCAATGTTACTAACTTCCTTGCTTTTTTTTTTTTTGGATGAGTCATTTCATCTTTCAGCTCTGTACATTTTTATTGATTGCATTTCGTGCCTGCAATGTTTTCCCTCCCTATTTCTGCTTCCCGATGCCCCTGGCTTTCTTCAAGTTCCAGTCAAGATGCCACCTTCTCCAAGAAGCCCTTCCCAATCCCGCTTTAATTCTAGTGCTTTCCCTCTATTGATCATTTTCGATTTGTCCAGGATGGACAGCTATTTGGATATTGTCTCCCCCATTAGATTGTGAGCTCTTCAAGGGCACAGCGCTTAGCAATATCTGACACACTATCGGTGTTTAATAGTGCTTCCTTTATTAGGCTGATGGTTCCTCATCCATTGTTAAAGTGGATTGTTATGGGGAAGAAACAAGAAGGAAAACATCTAAATATTTTTAAGTTTATTGATGGGAAGGTTGAGAGGAAGGAGGGTAAAAGGATAAGGGAAGGTTCTTGATCTTAACCCCAAAACTAATTCCCTTGAAACTATCTTAATGGTAAACTTACCTAGGCTAAATAAATTAAGTTCCCCAAACACAATGTCACAAAATAGAGCCCAGTATATGAGCCAAGATCCTAGAAGAAATGTCCAAAGTAGGTCCAGCAGAGAAGTGGTTCTTCTTTGCTCTTCTATCCAGCTGCCAGCAGCCAGTCCAAGCTTCTCTCCCTCAAGATGGTATCCTCCAAAGGGCCAGAAACCTTGTAGAAAGATGGAAAATCTCCCCTCACCTCCAAAAGCTTCCTCCAAGAGAGAGTTTTTCAGCTGGGACCTTAGAATCTTGACCCAGGATCCCATGTGACCTTCCGTCACATGTCCCTGGCAATCAAATGGAAGTTCATTTTGCAAAATCCTTTTGCAATCTCCCTTTGCTTACTACAACATGACCCTCCATTTGCCAGATCTGTGCCTTTTTAGTGGTTATCTCCCGTTTATAAGGACATCGCTCTTTGCATGCTGGCTCCTTTATTAGAATATGAACTCCTTCAAGCTCAGAACTGTGTTTTTGTCTTTCTTTATTCCCCAGGCCTTAGGACAATCCCTGGCAAATAGTGAAAACTAAAACCATTTTTTTTCTTTTTTATTACTATGAACTTGATAAGCATTAACAAACACAAACATTCGAAGAACAGAAAAAAAAGAGGACTATAGAGGAAGTTGTGAATCTCCATTATGTGCAGCTTTTAAGATATATATTTCTAATTTTTTAAACTCTTACTTTCTGCCCCAGAATCAATATTGGTTCCAAGGCAGAAGAGTGGTAAGGGCTAGGCAATGGGAATTAAGTGACTTCCCCAGGATTTGCAAAGCTATGTAAAAATAGACTCGAATACAGGACTTCAATCTCCAGAAGTCCTTGCTCCACTTCCCCAGAATGCCCTCTAATCTCACTGAATTCTCACCTGGGCTGAGAGCAAGATAGGGTATTTAAACCTGGTTGTGACTAGGCTCTGCCCTCTTTTGACTTCCACTTGGAGCACACGCGGCTCTCTACCTAGCAGGCAAGATGTGAGTGGTTGTGTCTAGACCTCTCTCTGGCCTAGACACGTGCATTTCTTACTTGTATATTCTTAGGTTCTCAATCTTAAATAAACCTCTAAAAAAATAATACTCCTTGCTGAGAGAAACTAATTTCTACCTGCCTCAGTCTCCCCTAAATTTTAATCTTTACAGCTAGGAAGTGTGTGAGGGCAGATTTGAACGCAGGATCTCTCATGTCCAGGCCTGGCTCTCTATCCACTGAGCTTCCTAGCTGCCCCTCAAATTTAACAAGGTAGTTGTGACACTGCTTTGCTTGTCTGGGTCCCATTCTGTATTTTATTATTATTAATATATCATATTATTATCAATATTTTATTTTTATTTATTATTATTATTTTATTTTCTTATTATTAATTTTCTTATTTTTAATTATTAATTTTTATTCTGTTTTTATTTTATTATTTTTATTATTTATTATTTATTATTATTACTTATTACGATTATTTTATCTTTATTATTTTATTATTTTTATTTTATTATTATTAATATATCATATTATTAATCAATATTATAATTAATATCACTATATTTCTCTTTATATATAACATAATTCATATTGTTTCATCAATATTCTTTCCTTTCTTTTTTGATATGATTATCATTAGCCCTACTTCTTTTCAAAACCCTTCTATTCAACAAGAAACTAATAAACTGAAAAAAAAATGTTCCTCCCTCCCACCATTTCCCACTCCTCAATGTGTAATTAGAATTTTTTAACCCTAAAAACTACATTCCAGAATTCCTCTTTCATCCCCACTTTAAGTCCTTATATTTTGTAGATAAAAGCTTCTGTAATTTCACCCCCTCTCTCTCTTCTCTTGCTTTTGTGGTCTGGGAAACTGCTCTTTATTCATGGTTTTTACTTTCTTCTACTTCAAGTGATTATTAATAAATCTTATAAAATATAATACTTGGAGTTATTGGATATTAATTTTAATCTTACACCAAGAAGGCAGAGTATATGACATAATCTGTACATTTATTATCATGTAATACATATTTCCCCATTTGTCATATTGTGAAACAAGACACATATTGCTTATAAACTTTTGTTGAATGAATATGGATCCAGAATTTCAGTACTGGGTTAAAATCCAATTGTGGAAACTACTTTTGTTACCTTGGATTAATTCCCTCAACATCCGTAGAACTCATTTTCCTCATTTTTTAAATGAAAGAGTTGAGCTACAGGTGGCCAACTCTCATCTATGATCTTATGGCTCCTATGAGACTTGTAATAGACCCTACAGATTACCTAGAGCAACCTCCTTCGTGAAAGTAGAAATCCCTTCTATAATATTCTTGATCATCCAATTGGATGGGTCACCCAATCTCTGTCAGGTGGTCAACCATTTACACATTTATGATATGCCCCGAAGATACATATAGGAAGAAAGACAGTGTCTGTCCTTCAAGAATTTGTACTCTAGTGGGAGGACAAAATACATAAAAGGCTGAAAGGTTGGGGGGAGTTGTGATGGGGTAGGTAATCAATGTTGGGGTGTGATGGAAAAGTTAGAGAAGTCCCAGCCTTATGCAGTCTGGTGAGAGATGATTTGAATAGTCTGCTTGAACACTTAATGGAAACTTCACTCTGTTGTTTCATTGTTGGAGACCACTAATTCTTTTTTGTTGTTGTTTGTTTAAACCTTACCTTCTGTTTTTATGAATGAAATTCTCTGGAGGCTGTATTTAAAATAAAAAAAAATAATACATTAAATTGACTACTCGAGAAAATCTAACTGGCCTGTGAACTCCCTCAACAATTCATACAGCTAAAATTCAAACTGCGTCTCCAAAAGAGACATGAGTGAGAGCAGCCAGGTGTCTAAGCTAGGTCAGAGAGAGCAGAGGTTTAAGCTTGAGCAACTAAGGAACTACAATGGAAGAGCCAAGAATAAGCCTCACTTTCTGTCTCACAAGGCAATATATATATCCCTTCTGATATCATCATTCAGATCTTCCCCAGGACATCTCTGATTGGAGAACAGTCATACAGAAAATGAACTCAGATATCAATCAAGGAAGGGGTGGGTCTTCAAGAGTCCAGGAGGTCTTTTTCCTCTCTACCATGTGGAAGTCTTTGAAATCCAAAATGGCGGCTTCCTTGAGATTTCATCAATTAATCAAGTTCTTGTTTATTTATAAATTAGGAGCAGGTCTCCACCCCACTGTGAAAGATCTGTGAACAACAAAAGAAGGAAGGACCCAGCCCAGTTTTATAGACTTGGAGAGAGACTGTTTGAACTTTAAAATCAAATTCCAGGGGAGATGGGGCTAAACAGAAAATTACTTCTCAAAAAATATCAACATTCATTTCCCACACTGTCTTAGAATCAATACTAAGTACTGGTTCCAGGGCAAAAGAACAGTAAGGGCTAGGCAATTGGGGTTGTGACTTGCCCAGAGTCATTCAGACAGGAAGTGTCTGAAGTCAGATTCAAACCCAGAATTTCCTGTTTCCAGGGTGCTCTATCCACCAAGGCACCTAGTTTCCTTCTAATTCTTGAGAAGTTCTTCTTTCCACATTTTGAATTGAAATATGCTTTTTAAAAAAGGTTCCAGGGGTTCCCCCTGGGTAGCTCAGTGGATTGAGAGTCAGACCTAGAGACAGGAGGTCCTAGGATCAAATCTGGCCTCAGACACCTCCCAGCTGTGTGACCCTGGGCAAGTCACTTGATCCCCATTGCCTAGCCCGTACCTTTCTTCTGCCTTAGAACTAACATACAGTATTGATTCCAAGATAGAAGGTAAGCGTTTTTTTTAAAAAAAAGAGTTTCTACCCATTGATCCTGGTTGTCACAGGAGTATTACAGAATAAATCTAATTTTTCTTCCACATTCCAGTTCCTTAGAAATTGAAGACATCTATCATGTTTCCCATAAGTATTCACTTCTTTTTGATTAAACATCACCCATTCTTCAGAAATTGTTCTTCATATGACATGCTTTTGATTTCCCTCAATGATACTGAGTCAACTTTCTCCTCCCATTTTGTCTAATCTGGAAATATGACAAACATGTCTTCTATGTCTTTATCTGATTCATTGATAAAAATATTGAATAGAAAAGTATCAAAGATAGACCCTTGGACTCAAGACAAGTTCCTAGATACACTGAGAGTCATAGAAAATGGACCGATTTTAATTTAGAGCACATAGTCGGTGCTGAATAAATATTTGTTGTTTGGAGCATTTAGGCAGCTCACTGGATAAGAGAGCCAAGCCTGAAGATGAGAGATCCTGGGTTCAAATGTGACCTCAGCTACTTTCTAGGTGTGTAGCCCTGGATTTAACCTCAATTATGTAGCCCTTACCATTCTTCTGTCTTGAAACTTAGTATTAATTCTAAGATGGAAGATAAGGGTTTAAAAAATTATTGATTGATTGAGCTTGTCTCTGCCATCTACTATCTGCTACCTTGATGGTTTTCCCTTTCCCTCTTTTCCCTTCTCCTGCCCACCATTAGAAAAGACATCATTTTTAATCTATTCTGAATTTTTTTTCTGAATTATTGATATCAACCTTGCCAGTCTATAGTTTTAGTTTAGGTTTATTTGTGTAGAAAGACTCAGATTTTTTTCACTGATAAAATATATTGTAAAAAAAAAAAGTGTTGCTACTGACAGGTATGTATAGTAAAGGTGGAACTATGGGCTAAGTCAGTAGTAATGCTGTTTCCTCCTTTGATTTACCTTTTATCATGGTTCAGATTTCTTTGCATTTTACACCAGAGAGGATATAGAGAAAATGGGAATATCTAACCCTAATCTAGGAAGTGTCTGTAACAGAGAATTTTGGTCTCTGCCCAAACCCCAGAGAGAGCTAATCTTAGCCTAGGGGGACTCTAGAACTTTTCTTAGTTGAGTGTGGTAGCTATGACTAAAGAGATGTTATCCTGACTTCATCAGGGAGGGGTTCCAACTCCTCTGCTTTAGCAGGCTGAAGCAAAGATGACTGAGCTAGCCCTGAAGAAATGAACACAGAAGAGAACAATAGCAAGCAGAAACCCAGCTATCAGAGCACCACTCAGACCCTCAGAGCAACATACCCAGCAGAGATGCTATGGGAATAGTAATACCACTAGACCAGATGTCATCATGAGACTAGCAGGGACCTGCAGGCTTCAGTAGAGCAATGTAACCTACAGAGAAAACAAGACATCATTCAATGGTCCTGGAGCACTGGAGATGTGAGTTTACTCGAGTATAATTCCTTTCATTTTCTTATTAACCCTTCCTTATTTGTCTTAGAATCAATACTATGTATTGACCTAAGCCAGAAGAGAGGTAAGAGCTAGGCAATGGGAGCTAAATGACTTGCTCAGGGTCACACAGCTAGGAAGCATCTGAGATTAGAATAGAACCCAGGACCTCCTGTTTCTTTCAGTTTCTTTCCCTTTCAAACATAAGTGCTAGTTACATGTGTTCTTTTATAGTGCCTTTATGTATGCTTATTCTCTCTCTCTCTCTCTCTCTTTCTCTCTCTCTCTCTCTCTCTCTCTCTCTCTCTCTCTCTCTCTCTCTCTCTCTCTCTCTCCTTCTCCTCCTCCTCCTCCTCCTCCTCCTCCTCCTCTGTCTTTCTGTCTCTGTCTCTCTCCCCTTCTTTCAATCTTTGGAAGAGAATGCTTTAGATTTATGTAAGAATATTCAGGAGTATAGTGGTTAGTGTTTAACAACCATCTCTCTGAAAACTCATGATACACTTAAAAATTTAATCAACATTATTAATATTTTATCCATAAACACTCAATAAAACAATAAATGAAGTCCCGAGTTGTAGAAATTTACTGATTTCTGAGATATAAATGCTCACACTGAAAACTTGACAATTAGGTTTAGGAGCTCTTATAGGTAGGTAAGTGGTGCAGTGGATAGAGTTCCAGGATTAGAGTCAGGAAGACTCTTCTTCCTGAGTTCAAATTCAGTCTCAGGCACTAGTTTTGTAGCCTTGGGCAAGTCACTTTACCCTGTTTACCTCCATTCCTCATTTATAAAATGACCTGGAGAAGTACATGACAAACCACTCTAGTGTCTCTGCCAAGAAAACTCCAAATGGGGTCATGACGTGTCAGGTGTGACTGAAAAACATCTGAAACAACTGTGAGCCTTTTCAAGCTGGTTACAATACACTCCTGGGAACATATCATTGCAAATTTTCTTGCTAGGCTATTTCATTAAATGGTTTTGCTTTGAACCCTTGGCTTACTAGAGAGAGAAGAAGCACATCAGAGGGAGCTTGCAAGCTGTTGTTTTGAATGGATGTGGTCCCATAGAGTGCTCTGAAACTGGGTTAGTGATTTTGGGGGACCTATAAATGAGAAGAAAGTGCCCCAAGTGCTACAATTTGCTTCTCTCAAACTAACCGTGTATCCTGGTTGTAGTAAAATCAATCTTTACTAATTTTCTTTGGGTTTAAAGAAATAAACTCTTATAGCTTCTGCTTTTTTCTTCTGACTTTAGGAAATCAACTTCCTGTCAAAAGAAAAGGAGGTAGAAGGCTACAGAACCACAATATAGTAACTGACAAGAATATTGTTGTTTCGATTGCTTTTTTAGATTTCCCAGTTGAGTAACTTTGGTGAAGAATGGCTCATTTTTCTTTTATTTATGATTTTGGGTCAACTTTAGGGCTCTCTGATTTTCTGAAAAAAAAAATTCTGAAATACACATATATGTATATAAACTCTATGAATAAAATTTCTATAAATAATATCATTTAAAAGGATTTCTCTTTCAAAAAGCAATGAAACTCATTGGTAAAATGAAGAATCCCAGTAGTGTGAACAACTCAGCTTTGATTCCTATACATATTCCAGATTTAAGGGTTGTTGAAGATTCAAAAATTAAGTTTCCTTTTAGGAAGACATAACTACATTATATATATTTATATAAATGCATATTTATATATAAATTTATATATAAAATGTTTTTATATATAAAATTTTATATAAAACTTTTCCTTTATAAATACATGTTATATATTTATGCATAAATATATGAATATGTAATAAATAAATACATATATATAAGTATATATAAATATCTATTAATATATCTATACATCTATATCTATCTATGTCTATGTACCTAAAATCCAGTTGTGTTTTCCTGCAGGGAAATTTGATTTTCAAATCATATATATTTATGCAATCTTTTTTTTCCAGAAAGACTGAGTAGCAAACTTCTGGTACCGTTCTATATGCATCATTCTGGATAAATTCCACAGTGAGTTCTCTTACTTGCCAGCAGCATACTTAAAAAGAGAAAACAGGAACCAACTTCCTTGCTTCTCCTGCCCATCCCCAGCTCCAAGCTAGTATCACAATTCTCCCTGGCTCTCATGATAAAAGACTGCTTCTCTTCTCTTGCTTCCTTCTGTATTTGATCTCCTTCATTTCTGACATAATTCATCCTGGTTCCACTGAACCGGTTTCCCTGAGAAAGCCTTAAAAAAATACAGTCAATGGACACAGAGAAGTGGCAGGACATTCACCAACTTGCTTTAATCCTGAACTTGACCAGGCACATCCTCCAGAGAACCAGATTCAATAATCTGGAAGACTGAGATGCAAGAAGGACCCGAGTATCATCTCTACTGATTTTTACAATTCATTGCTGATTGATTTCAGTTCCTTTTTTGGAACTTCTACAACAGAGATTGTCTGTATTCCTTATTGGGCAATTAGCCTGTGTTACCCCTTCTTGTCATTAATCTCTTTTTTGTATATATTTGAATCTTGCCTCAGATACTAAATGTGTGACCCTGAACGAGTCACTTAACCTCCAACAGATCCAGTTTCCTCATTTGTAATAGGATGATAATAATAACACCTATTACTTTAAGGGTTCTTGTGAGGATCAAATAAAATTTTATATATATATGTGCATATATATATATAAAGCACTTTGCAAATCTTAAAGTGTTATGTAAATATTCGCCATTATTATTGTTGTTATTCACCTAACTAGAAAGCAAATGGATAGAGGGAAACATATTATACCTGGGGCTATGTATAACGTCTTGGGTGTCTTATACTTAGCCAAGACAACAAACTTTTATATAATGATTTCCTATTTTTTCTGTACATAGTTTATTTGTACATATTTGCTTGCTTCTTTTCTCTCCCATTAAACTGTGGGGTTCTTGAAGGCAAGGGCAAGGGACTACCTTTTGCTGCTTCTCTCTCTTTATTTTTATCCTCAGAGCTTAGGATAGTACCTGGCACACAGTAGGCACTTAATAAATACTTACTGATTAACTGTTATTGACTGACTGCTGATAGTGGCAAACATTTGTTTAATCCTAATTTAAAAGCCATCATAAAAAAAAATTGGCTATGATTAAAAAAAAATAAGAATACATAAATAATCAAGTTCTCCTCTCTCCATATTACCATAGGACAATTTATTTGTAAATAGGAATTTAAGATTTATAAAGCCCTTCCTCAGGAGATGAGGAGGCAAACATTATTATCTGCCTTTTGCAGATGAGTGAACTTAAGCTAGGAAATGTTAAAGAAGTTTCTCAGGGTCACAAAGCTGGTAAATGTCAGAGGCAAGGACTTGAAGTCAAGTATTCCTGACTCCAAGTTCTGTGCTCTTTCTGCTTGACCCTTCTGGTTTATAATAAAGGTCAGGAAGCATTGTGAGGTCCAGAAATGCTTTCTAAATCAATAAGGTTTAGATGATGTTCAAGGTAATTTTAGTAATTATTTGTAATTATAATTAATATATAATTATTAATTATAAAAATAATAAAATATAATTAATAAATATAATAGATTAGTAATCTATGTAAGATAGACATGGGTCATTCCAGTAGTGAGCACCAGATCATTTCTCAGCCATTCTGGAGGAAAAGGAAATGGTTGTACCCTGTTTGTTTGGTATTTTTTTTCTCCTCAGTTTTCCTCCATACTCTTCCCTTTATTATCTCCTGTGATTTACCCAACCAACTCCCACTTACAGATTCAATTCCCTGGGGGAAAACTAACCTAAGTTCAAGGTACTTAGTGTTTTTGTACACCTACAATTGTAGTCCAATAGTTCTCACCGCTCTGTTTATTTTTTCCTCTAGTTTGGAGGGAACATGATTAGCTTAAAGCAGATTAACTCAAAGCAAAGGCATTTGCTTTGTCATAGCAAGAACAGTAACAGTAGCATATCTCCTCCATGATCCCAAGACAGCTTCTTCCTTGAACCAAGTCAATATTAATGGAAAAAGTGGACACGTCGTTCACAAATGGAAAGACACTCATGGGCAGCGAGGCGGTGAAGTAGACAGAATGTTTGGCTTGGGGTCAGAAAGACCTGAATTCAAATCCAGATTTAGATACTTATTAGCTATGTGGCCTGGCCAAGTCACATTGCCTCTGCCTCGGTTTCCTCATCTGTGGAATGGGGGTAATAATAGCACCCAATTCTCAATTCTTCCCTTTTATTCACTTTAGTGAATGAAATGAATGGAAAAAAATGAAATGAATGAAAAATGAATGAATGAAATGAAAATGTGAATGAAAAAATGAATGAATAAAAAAATGAAATTAAAAAAATGAATGAAAAAAAAGTGGCACTGTGGACAAGTATAGTCTTTCCCTGTTCTCATCTAGTTTCCTCACTTTTCAATTTGCCAGCATGTTGCTCTGAGCCCTTAAAAAAGTATGTCCTTCCATCTTGTTCATTGTCTCCATTGCTTTCCCCTTGTATATTATAATTTCTTCATTTCAATTGAGGGGAACTCAGTTAATTAGAGGTTCTTTAATCACCTCCTTGTTGCACTAATATACCTTTATATTATTGTTGTTCAGTCATTTCTGACTCTTTGAGACCCCATTTGGGATTTTCTTGGCAAAGCTAATGGAGTGGTTTGCCATTGTCTTCTCCAGCTCATTTTACAGATGAAGAAACTGAGGTAAACAGGGTTAAGTGACTTGCCCAGGATTACACAGCTAATAAGTATCTGAATCTATATTTCAGCTCAGCACCAGCACTCTATCCACTGTACCACCTAACGGAGAGAATAAATCAATTTAGCCTCTCCTTCCTGAAATCATTTCCAATCCTTTTATTCCAACAGGAAATGCCATGACTATGTGTAGGGACATCAGGCACTGAAGGAAAGAACAATGACAATGTTATGAGCTAGATTTCTTTATTTTTGTTTCATTTGTCCATAACTTGATTCCTTGTGAGACCTAAAATCATTTGCATGTTTCATCACCCCCATAGGCTGAGACCTCCACATCTCATTTATATGAAGGCTCCTGGGATGAGGTTTGTGCTGTGCAGGAAGGACCTAATTAGGTGCCCTCAATAGGGAGGCTGGCATGGCTCATGTCTCATAGTAGTCAAAGGGATGCATCACCTTTGCACTGAATCCACCCCTTCCAAATCCCAATGCATGATCTCATTAGGTCCTGCCTGGAGGGCTAGACTTCCTCTCCCAAAAGAATTTCAGGTTAACACTGCTCTTTCTTAAAAAAAATAAAAAATAAATAAAAAGTGAGAATTTAAATTTTCAGTTCTCACTTTTTATTTATCATAGATTTTGATCTCTAGGAAATCAAGTTCGACTTTCTGCATTGCCCTAAATAAAATCAATGTGACTTAAGCATATCTCTTGTTTTCCAGATTTCTGAGAACTTGAAACCATGCTAGAGAAAGGTATTTCATACTGCTTTGGAACACCCTGCAGAGCTTTTCTCTATGTGTATTAGGGAATTTTTCTACTTTGTTTCTTCTTTGCCTTGTTTTCTAATGAAGTCCTCAAAACTTCAGAGACTGTACTGATCTCATGGGCTTTCAAAGCTTTTCCCTTCAGGGAGAGAAGTGCAAAGTTCAGAGGATGAGCACACTCCACAGTTTTTATTTCCCATACATAGCATCCTAGCCTGAAATCCCTTCTGTAAAGTCCTGAGCCAATTATAACCAGAAAAACTAGGCTTTGGAAAACAGTGGATTCAATCAAGAAATGAATATTCATTTTTTTTAAAAGTGGGCTTGAGAGGAGAGATATAATTGGAGTCATACAAATAACTCATCAAAATATTAAATGTTGGGTGGAATGTAAACAAATCCAGGAGAATTTGTTTGAATTGACTGTATATTTGTTCCTAGAGGTTTGTTTTCTTTCTTATTCAGTGAGAAGTAAGGTGGGACAGAGAAAATAGGTATTTGTTATTGAAAAAAATTGAATTTAATTAAAAATAAGTATCTGTAAGATCAAGGTTGTTGTGGGAGAAATATCTAGTCTCTGAGCTCTTTTGGTAGGTAACTGCTGCTAAATCCATGTACACATATATTTACCACAATTCAGAAATTATGGAGGTAAAAATCTAGATTTGATGATGATGATTAAACATAGATTCAGGCTTCAGAGAAAACCTGAAAGATTATGAAGATTCTGATAAGGTTTCTTAGAGGCAAATTTACATTAGTGTGATAGAGCAGTGATTCCTTTATATATTGCAATCTTATATATTCTTTTGAAGCCATAAAAGTAAAAGATAGATTCTTCGATGTCATAAAAATTGAACAAATTTAAACAGTCATAATCTCATATATCCTCTGAGGAAATGGATTTCATCAAATAAACTCTATTAGGTAAACTAAGTCAGGTTACAGATTAAACTGGATTTAGAGGATTCACAAATAGCTTGGTGAAGGAGGAGGATTTACATGTCACCAAGACATCAGGGACAATGGAGATTCTTCTTTCTGCTTCTTATCTAAGAAAAACTTAAGCCTGGTAAGTAAACTTTTATATCCCATGGCACAAATTTTGGTCATGAAGTTAATATTAAATAAAAGGAAATTTAAAAATCCCTTTAACAGGGTTTCTGTAAGGGCTACATAGACATTTAGGCTACTTTGATTTTTTTTTAATGCTACTTTCTGTTCTTTGTTATGATTAAAATTCTCTGGCGACTGTATTTTAATTATAATAATTTATTAAATAATAAAAAGCAGGACAGAGAAAAAGACAGCAACAGCTTCCCTTTCAAGAGCTGGGTTGAGGCACACCTATTAGGTCTGAACTCCTAGGAAACAGGCCCCCATTTCCTCTCGACACTCCAATTTATGCTCCAATTTATGCTCTTTGTGATCCCCTTTTCCCAAGCCCTTTTGATTGGACCACTCCCACCTCACTCTGGATGAAAGACAAGGGTCTTCTGGAAGCCAGAAGTCATGAGACATAGAGAATGGCTGCACGGTGCCCATGCCCATATTTCTCTACCCCACTATCTTGCAAGCCTTCTTTACAGATAAACAAAAATCTTTGTCTCCATTCTTATTCCACAAGAGAATGGGGGAAGAAACAAATTGTAACTTCAGTTTTATAATCAAACTTTTTTCCCTTTAAAATTCAAGAGCTGGCTTAGGGTGCCAGAGAAAGAGATACAGTCTAGGGTTAAATTTCTACAGCAAATAATAACTCTAAGGCAGAAGGGCACAGTTTAGGAAAATACTTAAGTAAATATTAAGTGACTTGCCCAGGGTCATACAGCTAGGAAATGTCTGAGGTCAGATTTGAACCCAGGCACTCCCCACCTCCAGGCATGATGCCCTTTCCACTGTGCCACCTAACTTGCCTTTTGCCCACTTTGATTTCTATCATGAGAGGCAGCTTGGCATAGCGGATGACAGAGTCAGGAAAGTATGGGTTCAAATCCTTTTTTTCACTTAATCTAACTTTATCATTTAACTTTTCTAAGCCTCGAACAACATCCCAAGATTATAAATTATAGACTGCCCAGAACCATATTGGTAGAGGGAGTTCCCTTACAGAGGAAAATCAGAAATCTTCAACATTTGCACCTATAGATGATAATACACTTTGTGAAAGGAGATCCCAATAAATGAGAAGGCTCAAGCCCTGTCTCTAGGGAGAGGGAACAAATACATGTGAAAAAGCTATGAAAATGGCTTGCAAATTTCCCCACATAAGTGTTACAAAATATTATATAAATAAGTTAGTGTGAATAAAGCGCAAAACTTGTACATAAAAGCTGAGGATATGCTGAGTAATAGAGGGATTGGAACTAGGAGAGGTTAGTCACTGATGGGGTTCAAACCCCTTCTTGAAGGCTACAAATAATTTAGAATTCTTTAGTCTAATTTTCTCATCTAGGTTTGGACCGGATGGTCTTTGGGTTTACTTTCATCTTTAGATCTATGAGTCTCTGATCCATGACCTCGATTAACAGCAGAGTTTAGAAGGGGCAAAACTGGGGGGTGGTGGAAGAAAGTAAGGAAAGGAATAGAAGGAGGGAATTTAATTATACCGTAAATGAGGACAATGGAGAGCAATTATTTGGGCCATTCAGGTGAAATATGCTGCTCCCTCCTTCCATAATCATCCATTTTTGAATTATATATGCATCTCACACAAACACACAAACACAGGCACATAAACACCATCTTTTTTCCTTGTCTAGGTCATCCAGACTATTACGTCTCCATCGCCTTGATTTCAGAAACATTCTTGACTCGTTCAGTATGCCAGCTCACAGCCATGTCATCGTGTTAATGAGTCTTTCTTCCTTCCTCCCACTGTGCATGAATATGTAATGTGATATCTTCATTTGGGTGAAACTGGCAAAATATAGTCCTACCAGACGTTCTCCTTCTAATGACGCATTTCTGATAAAGAGAACTGCATGAGAACCCTTGACCAGCCTCGTCAACCACCCATCTTGTGCTATCTCCTGCTCCCCCACAAAGAATCTCTGGTTTCTGACAATTAATTTAGCATTTGGACTCATTACATGACCTTGCTGGTTCATGGCGATGCAACTGTCTCTCCAAGGATGACCTGGCTAGAAATGGACCCTTTCCTCTGAAAGGAAATAGAGCCTTGTGGTCTCTCTGGTATATGACCGCATGGAGAAATGGCCAGTGTTCATTTGTCTAGAAATATCACTAAACGACCCGAGCACTTTGCATGTGGTTAGAGCAGCCCGTTTCTAATATCTTGATGGGCAAGGGTGTTTTCACATCTATCAATACCAACATTAGCTTGCCATTTTTAGCAGAATGTTAGCTCCCCGCTCCCTCCATTTTAAGATGTATGCACTATAGATCTGACTGGGAGAAAAGAGAGTAAGATTCTCTTTATTAATAAAACATGACAGCACTCTACTGCCTTCCTGAGAGCATTTAAAGTCAGCTTCAACCTGCCACCCCACCCATTCCTCCAATCTTAAGCTACCCATTAGAAAATAAAGCCAGATATAATTAACAAACAAACAAACATATTTTCCTGCTGTTCTGACTCGTTATAAGAAGCGTTATTCCTACTTACAAACAGTTTCCTGTCAGCTTCCTGCTGTTTCTCTAATAAGACTTCTGCATTGGAGAAGAAAAAGGTCTGCATGAAAATTAAACATTGACTTACCATAGTAATTCTTCCTGCTCATCTGCATTAAGTAAAATCCAAACTATTTTGGAACTGCAGTTGATTGGAATTGAAATGCCCGAATGATTTTCCCTGTGTGAGAAAAGAAACAACCTCGTTGGGGATGGTGGAAAGAAGATGCTGCCACATGAGAAACGGAGCCCCTCATTTCCTCACTGTTATTTGACTATGGGGCAAATGCTGACCTCTCAATTTCTATCCAGAGAGGTTGGGAGGGAAACTTCTTTAGATCAAAAAATATTTATTTACTTATTCACTTATTTATTTGTTTGTTTGTTTATTCATTCATTCATTCATTTGTTTGTTTATTCATTCATTGATTCATTCATTGATTTGTTTGTTTATTTATTTGTTTGTTTATTCAGTTATATGTAGACACAATTTTTGACAATTATTTTCTGATATTTTAGGGTTCAGATTTTCTCCTTTCCTTTCTTTACTATCTGCCTGTAGTGATAAATAGTCTGATATGGGTTTTATCGGTACTTTGATGCAATGTATATTTACATATTGCTCATGTCATGTTGGAGGATGCATATCACACATACGAGAAAAATTTCAGGAAGGAAATAAAGTGCTACCTAGCATGACTTCTTTAGATGACTAGGAATTGATTTCTTTTTTTTTTTTTAATATATTTTATTTGATCATTTCCAAGCATTATTCGTTAAAGACATAGATCATTTTCTTTTCCTCCCCCCCACCCCCCATAGCCGACGGGTAAATCCACTGGGCATTAGATGTTTTCTTGATTTGAACCCATTGCTTTGTTGATAATATTTGCATTAGAGTGTTCATTTAGAGTCTCTCCTCTGTCATGTCCCCTCAACCGCTGTATTCAGGCAGTTGCTTTTCCTCGGTGTTTCCACTCCCATAGTTTATCCTTTGCTTATGAATAGTGTTTTTTTTCTCCTAGATCCCTGCAAATTGTTCAGGGACATTACACCACTAGGAATTGATTTCTTATCTCAGAAGAGGTCTTTCTCATGGTGTGGAAAGAATCTTGGCTTTTATTTTAGAGGTCCTGAAATCAAAGCCCTTCACTAACATTTACTCCTTGTGCGACTTTGAGTAAGTCAATTAATACTAGGGCTCAGTTTTTAAATCTGTAGAAAAAAGGGTTTGACCAAATAATTTGTATCCCTCTAATTCTACATGTATGATCCTTAAACATAGGCATTCTTAATCCTTTTTTGGTGCATTATGAATCCTTTTGGCAACCTGATGAAGGCTTTGGACTCCCTATCAGGATAATATTTTTCAATAATTGAAGAAAAAAAAAGAGGTCAATGAAAATAAAGATGTATTTCCTCACCCCCCCCCCCACCCCCAGTTCACAGGCTCCTTGAATTCATTTCACAGATTCCTTGCAGGTCTATAGATCCCAGGCAAAGAATCTTTGTTTTTATATATCACTTAATATGAATGAATGACCATTATTTAGTATATCTTTCCTTTGGTAAGGTAGCATGATACAGTAGAGATCAAATTTCAAGTCCACATCTTGCTAGCTCTATGACCAAGGGTTAGTTATTTAACCTGAGTATTGGTTTCCTCATCTGTAAAATGGGGTTTGGGGTACCAAGGTGGTACAGGAAATAAAGCTTTGGGTCTGCAATCAGGAAGACATGAGTTTACATCTAGCCTCAGACACTTACTAGCTGTGTGATCCTGAACAAATCACTTATCCCTGTTTGCCTCAGTTTCCTCTTCTACAAAATGAGCTGGAGAAGAAAATGGCAAACCACTACAGTATCTTTGCCAAGAAAACCCCCAAAAAGGGTCATAAAGAATAAAACACAACTGAAATTACTGAACAACAACCAACAACAAAATGGGGATTATAATATCTATTATTATATATAATATATTATCACAGTCTTTATCTATTATTTTATAATACATATTATGTATTATCTATCACACCAGGCTGTGGCGAGAAAAGTGAGTGATCAATTTTAGAGCATGCTTGGTTGGGTATCATTACTAAGTAGGTATTCAATGTACATGTGATGCCTTCCCCTAGGTTAGTTATCAAGATCTTATGGAAGAGGGGACCCCCATTGCTGGAAGCTGAGTATGGCAGAACTGTATGACTGCAGAGATGATAATCAGGGCTTCTCCAGAAAGAAAAGAAGATTGGTTTTCATACAAATGAGAAATACCTGACTGCAAATATCTATAGACACGGTGGCACAATCAGAATGAAAGAGATTGTATTTTCTTCTCTGGGACTTTGTAATGATAGTTTGATGACTATTTCTCCGAGA
The DNA here is from genome assembly GCF_027887165.1 of Monodelphis domestica. NCBI lineage: Eukaryota > Metazoa > Chordata > Mammalia > Didelphimorphia > Didelphidae > Monodelphis > Monodelphis domestica. The sequence continues at coordinate 670,985,928 of NC_077227.1, read as the reverse complement.
TCACTTAGGTTAGGCTGGCAGAATATGCTTGGGAAGGGTGCCCAGAAGCTTTGAGGACCCTTGTTATGCAGAGGTAACATAGTGTAGTGGATAGATAGCTAGATGACTTTGAAATCAGGAAGCCAGGATTCAGGATCCATCTCTGACATGGGCTGGCTGTGTATGCAATGCTGGGGAAATGATTTCACCTCTTGGTGTCCTAGGCAACTCTTTTACTCTAAATAGCAGAACAGTTGTTTGTCTGCATTGGTAGAGGGAGTTTTCTCATCAGGGAGTTCCCTATACCCAATGAAATCACAGGTCTGGGAAAACAAAACAAACACACCATTTGCCATCTCAGGTCTTCATGCTCTCTCATAGTAAGCAAAATGTCTGAAAGTATAAAAAAAAGGCTGGGTTACTTGCAGACCATTAGACAAATAAAGGAATACAATCTTGCTTAATCTGTCAAAGATTTTGAAAAATTATTAATTCAACTTAACATTTATCAGCTACCGAACTGTATAGAGCATTATGCTTTTAACTTAGGGAAGATTCAAAGTTTAGATAAAACTTTCTGTGGCAGAAAGCACTTTGCCTTCATGTAGTTTATAGTTTTGTAAGTATTTAGAGTCTCAGAAGATGGGCTAAACCAGGTTGAGAATAACTGATAGGACTCAAATCCATAAAGAATTAGGGAAATGTCAGTCCCAGGCATGTGAAGACTTTCCCCAGGTGGAATAGACAGATGAGAATAATTTGTTCCAACAGCCTTGAAGGTGGCATAAGTAGGCACTGAGGAGTGCTTAGAGCTTGGTTACACATGGAAAAACCAAGGTCATCTATTGCATCTTGGCACATTGCCAGTCAACCTGACTTAAATCTTGCTACTGGACTTGAATGACTCTGAAAGAGAGAGTGAGATTGATGACGTTATGCAACTTCTGCCTCACTTAAATTCAATTCATGCACAAGTCTAGACATCACTCTGTGGTGCCATTGGTCCTCTTTGAAAACAAAGGTTGAACAATCATAATCTGGCAAACATTCTGCCCTGCTTAAAGGAGGAGAAGAAAAAGAAAAAAGAATATATATGACCTCCAAAGATGGGCAGACACTGAGTCAAATTGTGAATGATAATGAGATACCCCAAAGTGCTGCCCTTTTACATGTCTCTAATCCCTACTAAGCCCTTTTCTTTTTCTACTTATCCAATTTTGCATTTTAAACTGTTATTCTCTTTTTTGCATTATTTTCATTTCTTTTCCTCCATTTTCTTCCACCTCTCTTATTTGATTTTTGAATTCCTTTTTGAGCTCCTCCAATGCCTGAGACCAATTTCCATTTTTCTTTGAGGTTTTGCATGTGGTTGCTTTGTTCTCATTGTCCCCTTCTGACTCTCTGCCTTGCTCTTTGTCTCTGTAGACATTTTCTGTTGTTAGGTGTTTCCTTTGCTGTTTGCTCATTTTTCCAGCCATTTTTTGTTTTTGGACTGGTAGCCCTGAAAACTGTCGATTCTGTCCCCTCTGCTGATGGCTTGGAGTATTTAATGAATTATTTTGCCCTGGGATTAGGGGCTTTGCCACAGATTTGAAAAGGCCAAGCACTATGGACTTTGGGGCCTCACTGTGGGCTGGTGCCAGGGTTTGGGACTTGAAGAGATGGGTCTGGGGTACTCTGCTGTTGGCTTAGGCAGGGTCCTTGGATCCCAAAGTTGGCCTATGCCCATGCTTGGGACCTGGTGTAGTAGGTTGGGGGTGGTCAAGCTGCACTCCTCTGTGTGTAGTTTTACTTCCAGTTTTCCCTAATCCCATGTAAATTGACTCTCTCTGCCTACCTTTCAAGTTGTTTTCCACAGGAGAGCCCTCTCACTTCTTCCCCTTTTTGGTTCTATAACTTCAGTTGTTTTGAGGTGCTATTTTGAGGTTGGTTTGGGAGAATTATCAGAGTGGTTCCAGCTTTGGCTGCTACTCAGCTGCCATCTTGGTTCTGCCCCCCTTAAGCCCTTCAAGGGATGAAAAACCAGGAGTTGTTTATAGGCTTATTGATTTAGAGTTGGTAGAGACCTTAGAGATCACCAAGCCTAAAAACCCTTTAAAGGGAAACATATCCAGCAAGATTTAGGTCCTAAAAAAAAGTGGTTCTAGAACAGTTTCATCATTGTCTATTTCCCTAATTTTGCTGCATGCTATGGTCAGGCTTTGGAGCAGCACATGCATAGCCATAGGCAGTGGATGGATTCAGCACAGCAATGACATAAGGGGAGGAGATCTAGGACCCAAAACAGTGCAAAACTGTACCTTTTTACCTCCATTGGTCTCTTTTTCTGCACTTTCTGGGCTGACTCTTACCATAAGGTCTTCACTAATGAATATAGGCTGCTTTGATCAAAGATACACCAACCTCTTTTGAACTTACTTTGCTCTAGATAAGGAGATGCTCTCTCATGGTTACTTCATTCCAGTGATTCCCTAAGCCCTGACCAACCCAAGGGGATTTACTATGTACAATGTAGAGTGCCACTTGGACTCGCCTCTGTGCTCTCATAGTGTTCTATCCTTTTTACTAAATGATAATATCTTGCATCCAAGAACTGACCTCCTAGAATTGGGGGGAGGGGGGGGAAGGGAAGGGAACCACATTGCCCAGGCAAAGAAATCAATGACAGTCTGCAAAGGTCTCTCCTTGTGTCAAATTCTAGGAAGTAGCTGGCTCACCATTTCAGTTGGGCTGAAGATCTGTACAGGAAAAGGATTGTGTGACTTGTCTCAGTGTTTCCCTGTCCAGGACTCACTGAAACTACTTTCTGTGGATTTTCTTTCTTGCCCTGGTTTGTGGAAACAAAGGACTGGTTTGTGTTAATAGTAACTCCAATTATTCTCTCTGTCCTCTTTCTATTTCCAGGGTTTCACTGAAGATAAACCTGCCAGCTCCTTTGCCATCTTCATATCTTAGAAGATGAAGATTTGAATTCATTTATTTATTTTCTCATACTATCCATCCATTCATTCATTTTAAACTTAAAAAATTTAAGCATTTATTTTGTCTTCCTTCTCTGTCTCTTCTAATTAAAACAAAAAGGAAAAGAAAGAGAAAAAACAAATCCTTGTAAACAATTTTGTGTAGTTAAGAAATCAAATTCCCACAGTGTCCATGTCCAAAAACCTCTGTGAAAGGGAGAAATATTTTTATAAATTTTTTTTTCCTGCTAGGGTTCTACCACCCCCTGCCTTTTCAAGGTGTTTTGGCCCAGCCTGCTATAGATAAGAGAATGATATCTCTAAATTGCTTTGAGAATGACTCTAGGTTTTAGCAATTTGCAACTTCTTTCCCTAGGTGACCTTGAAAGTGGCCTCTTGCTGGGAAAAGGCTCAGGCATCCCATATCTGAACATGAGCTTGGGTCTATCACTGGCCTTTCGTCTTTTGTCCAAGTAGAGGTAGTGCTGACAGATGGCCAGAGAAGCTAGTCTGGAAATAGGGACATGGATAAGAGCAGTAAAGGCACATCTGAGGGAGCCTTGCCACTACTGATCTAGTACCAACTCTTCTCTGTCTTCCCAAGGGCTATTCTTTCTATACTGCCAAATTGCCAGATCCTATGATGACTATCAAGAGGGCATGATGTTCTTAGTACTCTCATTCCTGAGAAAGTTGCCTTTGTTCAATTGGTTCCCAGTAGCCTGGCTCAGGGATTTCTTGACTATCCCTTTGGATTTTCCATTCCTATTGGCTCCCAGTTCCCCTTCTCTTCTGGTGTTCTAGTCCGGACCTTAAGTTGGACAAACATATCCATCAAGCATGCCAACGTAATCTGAGAGGGCTGCCTTATCAAGTAACCTTGAAGATCCTTTCTTAACCATCTTTCTCTCCTCCACTTACAGTCCCTCTGTCCTTGATCTGGCTAGTAAAACTTACTTATGTATGTGAACAATGGTCTCACTTCCTGCCTGATATCTATCAAGGAAACTGCCAGATCTGTGTCCCAGTGACACTGGGAACTGTGCCTGATAAGCTTTCAACACTGGGCTCCCCTCCTCCATTTAGAGCATTGCTTAGTCAAATAGAGCCCCACCTAATGCCTCAATAATAAAGGCCTAATTGATAGTGAAGGAGGAACCTTGATTAGCTAATGTTGTCTTGAAAAGTCTAAAGTTCTCTCCTCAGAAAATGGACTGGGATGCAGTGACAGGATGCTTCATAATAGCCCTTAGAGAAGGCATGGAGGGGGTGAGTGGGGTGGATAGGGCAGAACTGGGTATCAGTGTAACCAGTCCAGAGTATTCCTGTTCTTACTGCAGTGGAAAAGATGCTAAATTTAGAGCTACAGAATGGGAGTTTGAATCTCTGCTCTGCTTAGTGACCTTGTGTACAAGCCTGTGGCATAATAGGCTTGGCTCAGTGAGAAAGGGGAAGAGCAGATCCTGACTGTGATCATACTGGCATGTCAGGGCAGGACTGAAAATCTAGAAGAGCTTTATTAAATAATTATTTATATTTTAATTAAATAATTATATAATAAATAATTATAAATAATTAAATAATAAAAATTATTAAATAAACTAGAGATGTTTAGTTGGAAAAAGAGAAACTTGGATGGGCAAATAGGATAGATCTTTTTAAATACTGGAAAGATCATTCTAACCCATCATCAAGGGCATGTTTTCCCAAGCTTTGTACTCATATGGACAAGATTCTATCTTGGTGGACAATCTATGATATGAATACCTTTGATTCATTATTGCTGCTTCCCTCACCATTTAGAATTTTCTTTTTGAAATCTTTGAATATAGCTTATGTATAGCTTGCATTTAGATTTTTACAGATGTGGTAACAGGGTCACTAGCTCCCATAGGAACATTTATAATAGCAAATAAATATTGGATCCAAAATAGCTTTGATTTCACACCACAGAAAATGCAAACGACACAAAGACCTCATTGGAAATCTCAGAGAAATACAAAAAAATACATAAAGAACTCACAATAGCCCACAAGTAATTGGTACAATTTCCTTCCCTTTCTGGTGGTTTTTATTTTTCCTCAGTAAAAGTACTCCAAACTCAGAATCACTTTTTTTTTTGTATTTGTATTCCACAAGTATTTGTGGACCATCTACCGTGTGCCCAAGCACTGTGCTAGGTACTGCAGGGGACAAGAAAAAAAAAATATAATGAAGTTTGGTCTTAAAGGGGCTCTCAGAGAAGTGCCATTGATTGATAGAGCTGCAAGGGACTTTATGATGAATTTTCATTTTACAGAGGAAGAGAACATATTCATACTCCAGACTCAGAGTCACTGACTGGTTTGGACTCTTCCTGGAAGGGAAATTTACTCAAGGATTTTTGGATAGGTGCCTTCTTTCCCATTAAACTTGCCCTGATGAAATAGCCCCACAGGAGATCTTCTCCAACCCATCTTAATTCCAATGCCTTCCTTCAGTTAATTATTTGATTTGTACTGTATATAGTTTACTTTCTATATATTTGTTTTCACATTATCTCCTTCCTTAAACCTGAAGCTCCTTGAGGATGGGGACTATCTTTTGCTACCTAGCAGAGTGCCTGGTGCTTAGTAGGAATTTAATAAATGGTTGCTGATTGAAGACCAAAGCCAAGACCTTTTGTTCCACCATATTGTGGCATTAGTCTCTTACTACCCTCTAGTTGTAGAGGTTGAGGGACCACAGAAGAGTCCTCTTTTCTCTCCTAGAAGCCTGATGTTCAAGAAAATTCTTTGCTTTGGATAGAATGCTTATATTTGGGGTTACTTTAGGGGCAGCACTCAAAACTGGTATTGTCCTTTATTCAGAAGGCACAGATTGAGGAATGATATTGTCCAGTCGCCCCACTCGCAGGCAATGAGTGAGCACATGTAGCTCCTATGTGATTCTTCAGGTAGACAATTAGAGGTTCCAAATATGTTAACCTACCTTTGAACTTACCAAATTCCCCAGTAAATTTTCCTGATCCACTCACTTACCCCTTTTTACTGTAAAGCAGAAAAAATAATAGGTTTACTTTGCTTAGACTCAGAGAGCAGAAAAGGAAAAATGGGTCAAAATTGTAAAAAGGCAGATTTCAACATGACATTCTGAAAACCTCCCTTTCTTACTTTCCTGTGCAGTGTGGTTATCCTCTCAATGGAATATAAACTCTTTGAAGTCAAAGGATATTTTTCTTTTTCTCTTTCTCTTCCCACTCCTGATTATAGTGCCTTGCACATTGTCGATGATTAATAAGCATTTGATGGATGACTAAATGCTTTGGTGTGTAGTGTGTTTTGTTTGCCCTCATTATTCAAATGAAGATTAGATGACTTCTTGCCAGGGATTTGGTAGGGAAGATTCCTTTTCAGATATAGTTTGGATTAGTTGACCTTTAAGTTCCCTTTCAACTTTGGAAATCTGTGGTTCTATTATACCCTCAGAGGACTTGGAGGTTGACCAAGCTGACTTCTAGCCTACTTGTGAGAAGTCAAAGTGGTATCTACCACCCACTCAAATCCCTGAAGGAAGCTTGTGTGTTGGTTACTAGATTTGATCCAGCTATTCTATGACAACTTCCCTACTGGCAGGCCTTCTGGGAACTTGGAAGAATGGATTTTAACCCTTTCTCCATCACTCATGTTCTTTGGTCTTCTGGCTGAGGTTACCCTTCTCATTCTGTATACACTGTAAGTTCTTTACTATGACTGGTTCACATGAACCTCAAATTACCTCCTATGTTTCCCCAACAGAGTTTATTGTGACATTTTTCAGGACACCATAAGGTCATCATCTTACGAGGTCACCTCTAGTTCCTAGTAACAGGGTAAGGGTATAGACCAGATGGGAGATACATTTGTATAATTCGTAATTATTAGAGGTCTTCCACCTAGCCAGAGCCTCAAATTCTAGGAGGAATGTTCTAGAAGGAGGATAATGGCATCTTCATGGTTGGACAAGAATGGCTGAATCAGGAAAGAAAATGGCAGGTTCTTTGGCTCCTTCCACCATCACAGTACAAGGCAGAAGGATAGGAAACACTTGCAGATAAATCATTAAAGACCAGGGATTTGGAGAGACAGGTTGAGTTAGACAAACAATTGGCTTATCAGATGCATTCCCTACCATTTGCACAACGATTTAGTATATATTTTCTGAACTGAATTTCAACTGGGTTTCCCACTCTTTTGTGATGTTATACTCTCAGCTCTTCACAGATACTTCAGTGACAACCAAACCTGATTTTTCAATTTATACTTATTTTCCTCCCAAGTTGAACCCTACTTAGGTATAAATTTTCTCTTTCTATCTACATTGGGCTGTGAGGAACAAGAGGGAGGGGAAGCGATTAACTCTACAACCAATTCAGGTTAGACCTGTTTTAGGTAGTATCTGATGCTTTGACTCAATCTCTTAATCTTAGTGGGCCTCAGTTCCCTCAACTGTCACATGAAGTTTATACTAAATGATTTCTTTTTTTTTTTTTAATATATTTTATTTGATCATTTCCAAGCATTATTCGTTAAAGACATAGATCATTTTCTTTTCCTCCCCCCCACCCCCCATAGCCGACGTGTAAGTCCACTGGGCATTAGATGTTTTCTTGATTTGAACCCATTGCTTTGTTGATAGTATTTGCATTAGAGTGTTCATTTAAAGTCTATCCTCTGTCATGTCCCCTCAACCTCTGTATTCAGGCAGTTGCTTTTTCTCGGTGTTTCCACTCCCATAGTTTATCCTTTGCTTATGAATGGTGTTTTTTTTCTCCTGGATCCCTGAAAGTTGTTCAGGGACATTACACTGCCCCTAATGGAGAAGTCCATTACGTTCGATTATACCACAGTGTATTAGTCTCTGTGTACAATGTTCTCCTGGTTCTGCTCCTCTCGCTCTGCATCACTTCCTGGAGGTTGTTCCAGTCTCCATGGAACTTCTCCACTTTATTATTCCTTTTAGCACAATAGTACTCCATCACCAACATATACCACAGTTTGTTCAGCCATTCCCCAATTGATGGGCATCCCCTCGTTTTCCAGTTTTGGGCCACCACAAAGAGCGCAGCTATGAATATTTTTGTACAAGTCTTTGTGTCCATTATCTCTTTGGGGTACAGACCCAGCAGTGCTATGGCTGGGTCAAAGGGTAGATATTCTTTTGTCGCCCTTTGGGCATAGTTCCAAATTGCCCTCCAGAATGGTTGGATCAGTTCACAACTCCACCAGCAATGAATTAATGTCCCTACTTTGCCACATCCCCTCCAGCATTCATTACTTTCCTTTGCTGTTATGTTAGCCAATCTGCTAGGTGTGAGGTGATACCTCAGAGTTGTTTTGATTTGCATCTCTCTGATTATAAGAGATGTAGAACACTTCTTCATGTGCTTGTTAATAGTTTTGATTTCTTTATCTGAGAACTGCCTATCCATTTCCCTTGCCCATTTATCAATTGGAGAATGGCTTGATTTTTTGTACAATTGATTTAGCTCATTATAAATATGAGTAATTAAACCTTTGTCAGAGGTTTCTATGAAGATTTTTTCCAATTTGTTGTTTCCCTTCTGATTTTAGTTATATTGGTTTTGTTTGTACAAAAGCTTTTTAGTTTGATGTAGTCAAAATTATTTATTTTACATTTTGTGATTCTTTCTATATCTTGCTTGGTTTTAAAGCCTTTCCCCTCCCAAAGGTCTGACATGTATACTATTCTGTGTTTACCCAATTTACTTATGGTTTCCTTCTTTATGTTTAAGTCACTCACCCATTTTGAATTTATCTTGGTGTAGGGTGTGAGGTGTTGATCTATTCCTAGTCTCTCCCACACTGTCTTCCAATTTTCCCAGCAGTTTTTATCGAATAGTGGATTTTTGTCCCAAAAGCTGGGATCTTTGGGTTTATCGTATACTGTCTTGCTGAGGTCGTTTTCCCCCAGTCTATTCCACTGATCTTCCTTTCTGTTTCTTAGCCAGTACCAAATTGTTTTGATGACTGCTGCTTTGTAATATAGTTTGAGGTCTGGGACTGCAAGGCCCCCATCATATGTGTTTTTTTTCATTATTTCCCTGGATATCCTTGATCTTTTGTTCTTCCAAATGAACTTTGTTATGGTTTTTTCTAAATCAGTGAAGAAGTATTTTGGTAGTTCAATGGGTATGGCACTAAATAGATAAATAAGTTTGGGTAGGATGGTCATTTTTATTATATTGGCTCGTCCTATCCATGAGCAGTTAATGTTTTTCCAATTGTTCAAGTCTAGTTTTAGTTGTGTGGCGAGTGTTTTGTAGTTGTGTTCATATAGTTCCTGTGTTTGTCTTGGGAGATAGATTCCTAGGTATTTTATTTTGTCTAAGGTGATTTTGAATGGGATTTCTCTTTCTAGTTCTTGCTGCTGAGCTGTGTTGGAGATATATAGAAAAGCTGATGATTTATGCGGGTTTATTTTGTATCCTGCAACTTTGCTAAATTTGTTGATTATTTCAATTAGCTTTTTGGTTGAATCTCTAGGATTCTTTAAGTAGACCATCATGTCATCCGCAAAGAGTGATAACTTGGTCTCCTCCTTGCCTATTCTGATGCCTTCAATTTCTTTATCTTCTCTAATTGCTACTGCTAGTGTTTCTAGTACAATGTCAAATAGTAGAGGTGATAATGGGCATCCTTGTTTCACTCCTGATCTTATTGGGAATGCATCTAGTTTATCCCCATTGCAGATGATATTAGCTGTTGGTTTTAGATATATACTGTTTATTATTTTTAGGAATGACCCTTCTATTCCTATGCTTTCTAGTGTTTTTAATAGGAATGGGTGTTGTATTTTATCAAAGGCTTTTTCTGCATCTATTGAGATAATCATGTGGTTCTTGCTAGTTTGCTTGTTGATGTGGTCAATTATGTGGATGGTTTTCCTAATGTTGAACCAGCCCTGCATCCCTGGTATGAATCCTACTTGATCATGGTGAATGATCCTTCTGATCACTTGCTGGAGTCTTTTTGCTAGTATCCTATTTAAAATTTTTGCATCTATATTCATTAGGGAGATTGGTCTATAGTTTTCTTTCTCTGTTTTTGACCTGCCTGGTTTTGGAATCAGTACCATGTTTGTGTCGTAAAAGGAGTTTGGTAGAACTCCCTCTTTGCTTATTATGTCAAATAGTTTGTATAGTATTGGGGTTAACTGTTCTCTGAATGTTTGATAGAATTCGCAGGTGAATCCATCAGGCCCTGGGGATTTTTTCTTAGGAAGTTCTTTGATGGCTTGATGGATTTCAATTTCTGATATGGGATTATTTAAGAATTCTATTTCCTCTTCTGTTAGTCTAGGCAGTTTGTATTTTTGTATATATTCATCCATTTCTCCTAAATTGGTGTATTTATTGCCATATAATTGGGCAAAGTAATTTCTAATGATTGCCTTAATTTCCTCCTCATTGGAGGTGCTGTCCCCCTTTTCATCTTTAATGCTGTGAATTTGCTTTTCTTCCTTCCTTTTTTTAATTAGATTGACCAGTACTTTGTCTATTTTGTTTGTTTTTTCAAAGTACCAGCTTCTTGTCTTATTTATTAAATCAATAGTTCTATCACTTTCGATTTTATTAATTTCTCCCTTAATTTTTAGGATTTCTAATTTGGTTTTCTGCTGGGGGTTTTTAATTTGATCGCTTTCGACTAAATGATTTCTAAGGTCTTTCCTTGCTCTAAATTCCATGACTGTGTTATTGCATGAGAAATAAGTCTGGCATTTAGAAAAGAGTGGTTCTCATTTTTTTCTATTGACTTAGAGCCTTGTTATTCAAATCTAGCTCAGATAATACATTAATACAGTCATATATTTATTAATAAATTCTCATGAAATGAAGCTTCTAGACAAAGTATGCCTAGTTTTAGAGGGATCTAGGGGAGTTTCCATTGCTGTAATCCTGAATAGGTGGCAGCAATTGTTAAAAAAAAAAAAGAAGACACAATGGTGTTGTCTCCATTATGGACCTCTTCATGATGGATAGACCTGGCATGAGCTGTACTGCCTGGGCTGACCAACTGAGAGGGAGGAAAATGTTTCCCAGGCAAGAGCAGCCTCCCAGACGCTGGGTAGGGAACTGTCTAGACAAATGGGGAAGTGGCCCACCTTGCTTGGGGCAGAGGGAGACTGCCAAGGTGCTGTTAGGATGGAATCCACATTTTGGAACTTATCCCTGGGTTAAAAGGAAAGGCCATTCCAAGAATTAATCTGTTCCAAGTAGGAATAACTGGGAAACAATGTGAGGCATCCCACTTTGTCTGCTCTGCTCCCCAACATCTCTACTCTGTGTCCTTGTCAGGAAGGAAAGGGATCTGGTAAATGTATTCATGGGTCAGCTGCCTTTTACAGGAAGAGAACCATTCCACAGAATATTAGAGCTTGAGAAGATCTTAGAGAGCTCCAAGTCCCACCTCCTTTACTTTATAGGTGAAACAAAAGAAATCCATGGAAGTTGAATCTGCCCCAGGTCACTGAGGTGGGAAAAAAGGGTTAGGACTTGGATGGAGTCCTTGGGTTCTCCAGCACATTTTTCTTTGTATTCCATGATGTTTTCTCCTGTAATAATGACACTTATGACAAGAAAATACATTTCTGAATTGTATCCATTACCCCAAAAAAGAGGTTTTATGAAGAAAAAAAATAGATTAGCAAGAGTGACTATAAGTGTCTGCTTTCCCCAATGCTTCTTGTTGCTTTTTCCATGGACAACATTGGTCAATGGTGCCTCACAAGATGAAGAAAATCACTATTTGTACTGTTGGCTTTTGATGTGATTAGTACTTTTATTGTTTGTAGGGAGGACTGGGAGAACTCATGATTTTCAAGAGTTTGGATGGGTGGCAGCTAGGTGGCTCAATGGATTGTGAGCCAGGCCTAGAGATAGAGGGTCCTAGGTTCAAATCTGGACTCAAATACTTCCTAGCTGATCCTGGGCAAGTCACTTAACCCCCGACTGCCTAGCCCTTAACACTCTTTTGCTTTGGAACCAATACTTAGTATTGATTCCAAGGTGAAAGGTTGTGTGTGTGTGTGTGTGTGTGTGTGTGTGTGTGTGTGATGAGTGATGACTACATATAACTGATAGTATGCCCTTGGTCATGCATTCATCACTGAGCCTCATCTTCTTGAGTATTTGGTGGAATGTGTCCAAAGACTTGTCTTAGAGGGTAATTTTGAGAAGGTAGTGATTAAGGTAGGATGGGTTCAAGGAGAGAGAGAAACATTTGCAAAACCTAAAATCTTAATTAAATCTAACATTCTTAGAGGCAGGGTGGCTGGATGGGTAGCTCACTGGATTTGTTGCCAAAAGGAATTGGGGTTTGAATCCCAGGCCTGTTTTTTTTTTATTATTTACACAACTTAGGCAGTTTGTTAAATTCCCCTGGGCCTTGGCTTCCTTCTCTGTGGAATTAGGAACTTGAACTAGATTACTCTAAATGCCCCTTCCAGTTTGTAAATTCTATCTCTGAGTCTCAGTTTGCTTGTCTATAGGAGAGAGGGTTTGACTACGTCTCTCTAAGGTCCCTTCTGGCTGTAAATCCTATTTCTGTGCCTCAGTTTGCTCTTCCTCAGAAGACAGGGTTTGGACTAGGTCCCTCTATGGTCCTTTCTGCCTGTAAATTCAGAAGTAGAGGCAGTTTTGGGTTAGTTTGAAGGAGATGAGAGCATAGTAGACAGAGAAGTTACTAAAGTAAAAAGAATTATTAGTGTGACTGCTTTCTTCTCACTGGACTGATTTGTAGCTCCCCCTACTTGTAAAAACCAAAACCAAAATCACAACATCTCCTTTTTCTGATTATTTTTGGCCAACATTTCATATCTCTAACTCCACTTCTCCCTCCCTTCACCTCACCTTCCAACCCATTCTAAAACTCAAAAAGCAAAGTCATTCGGGTTGTTTTGCCCTCTGAGTCCTCAGAACAAGCAATGACCTAATTTTCTCCTTGATTCACCTTGCTGTGTACTCAGACCTTCTAAACAATAGCTGATCTATCTCAGAGCCCCAAATGTATCCCCATACCTGAGCACAATCTCCTTGAGCTACTCTCATTTCAGAGAGCCCAGCAGGAAGGACAATCTCACTTTCTCCTGGCATGAAGCGAGTGATTGAGGTTATCTCAGTGCTGGCTGTTGAGTTGAATTTCCCTTTCCAGCTCCATTCTCTTGCTCTCTCCTCCCTGCTCCCCTTCTCCTCCCACTTCCAACTTCTGTTAGAACTCTGGTGCCCTGGATCTCCATTCTTCTTGACAACGGAATTGTGCAAGATGGGGACACTGGCTCCAACACTGAGGTTAGGAGGCCACCAGATCCATACCTAGAATAAGAGCAAAGGGCCAGTCAGTGGGGACAGCCATCTCAGCTGGGCTCTGAATCTGGCATTAAGGCAGAAGCCCTCTGGCTGGGTAAAGAGAATAATTTCTGCTTAGGGGTAGCACAGCAGAGTGATGAGCACATTTCTTCCTTCCTTCCTTCCTTCCTTCCTTCCTTCCTTCCTTCCTTCCTTCCTTCCTTCCTTCCTTCCTTCCTTCCTTCCTTCCTTCCTTCCTTCCTTCCTTCCTTCCTTCCTTCCTTCCTTTCTTTCTTTCTTTCTTTCTTTCTTTCTTTCTTTCTTTCTTTCTTTCTTTCTTTCTTTCTTTCTTTCTTTCTTTCTTTCTTTCTTTCTTTCTTTCTTTCTTCCTTTCTTCCTTTCTTCCTTTCTTCCTTCCTTCCTTCCTTCCTTCCTTCCTTCCTTCCTTCCTTCCTTCCTTCCTTCCTTCCTTCCTTCCTTCCTTCCTTCCTTCCTTCCTTCCTTCCTTTCTTTCTTTCTTTCTTTCTTTCTTTCTTTCTTTCTTTCTTTCTTTCTTTCTTTCTTTCTTTCTTTCTTTCTTTCTTTCTTTCTTTCTTTCTTTCTTTCTTTCTTTCTTTCTTTCTTTCTTTCTTTCTTGTCACACAAAACATAATTCCATATTGGTCTTTGTTGTAAGAGCAAATTCATACATTATCTGAACCCCAAATAAAAACCATAAATACACTAATGTGAAAGACGACTCCAACAGTTCTTTCTCTGGAGGTGGAGAGTATTCCATGTCCCAAGTCTTTTAGTATTATCCCAGATCAGTGCATTCATGAGAATAGCCAAGTTTTCACAGATAATCATTGTCCAATATTGCTGTTACTGTGTATGATGTTCTCCCAATTATGTTTATTTCATTCTGCATGGGTTCCTGCAGATCTTTCCTGCTTTTTCAGAAACCATCTTGCTTATCATTTCCTCTGGCACAGTAGTATTTCATTACCAAGATGTACCACAATTTGTTCAGCCATTCCCCAACTGATGAACATCCCTTCAATTTCCAATTCTTTGCCATCACAAAAAAAGCTGCTATAAATATTTTTGTACAAGTAGGTTCTTTCCCCCTTTTTATTATCTCTTTGGGATACAGACCCAGTAGAGGCATTACTGGATCAAAGGGTACACACAGTTTTATAGCCCTTTCGGTATAGTTCCAAATTGCCCTCCAGAATACTTGGATCAGTTTATAACTCCACCAACAATGCATTAGTGATGATGACCACTTTTCTTAAGCCTGGTAGTGCACATCTTTTTAACGAGGATGACCCAGCAATCCTGAGTTGTCTGAGATAAAAACATTAGTTGATAGAGCTTCTTTCTCAAAGCCAGAGACATTAGGTATTCATAGTAATGTTGTGTTCAACCATTTTTTAGTGGTGGCTAACTCTTCCTAACCCTATTTGGGGTTTTCTTGGCAAAGATATTGGAAAGCTTTGCCATTTCCTTCTCCAGCTCATTTTGTGGCACTGAGGCAAATAGGATTAAGTGACTCGTCCAGGATCACACAGTAAGAGTGAGGTCAAATTTGAACTCAGGAAGATGAGTTCTTCTGGCTCTAGGTTGGGCACTCTATCTACAATGCCACCTAGCTGCCCAGAGCAGTAGCACAAAGAAACTCCTGTAGAAAATAAGCCATTTTTTGAGGGGAGGGTCTAATTCATTTTTGGTTTTTGTATCCCCAGTACCTAATACATAGTCTCGTCTGAGATAGAGGTTTCATAAACACTTGTAAAATTAAATTGAAACTGAAGTCCCTAACAAAGTAGCTCATTGAGTTGCAACCATTTTATTCTTCGTGCTCATGTAAGAGATGGAAAGCTTCAGTGCTCCAACTGCTGCAATTTCTAAACTGACAGCTATTTATTGAATAATGGTGGTGTTTTTAAAAAAATCCTCCCCTTTCACAGTTAGGTATGCAAAACACTCACTTATTTATGAGTCTATGAAAGCAAGAGAGATTGGCTACACTGTCTTGAACCAGACTGAATGTGGTCAGAGAGGGGCTGGGAGGGATTCCTTGCCTGGGTAATCTCTGGGTCCTTTACAGTCTAAGCATTTGGCTTTTTTTGGGAGCAAAGACAGGCAATTGCGTTAAATCATGCAAAACTGAATGGCAGTTTTGGCTGTGCATGTGAATACCAGAGAGACTACATTGAAAGCAGTAAGCTCTTTATTTGTGAATAGTGATACTGGAACTGAAAGCTATAGAGATAAAGCCTAGGGATTAACTACTATCCTATTGCCATCCTCATAGCCCCTTTTACTACTTACTAGGGAAAATGCACATTTCATTTACTTTTTTCAGTTAACTGGAATTTGTCAATTAGTCTGAATCCATCAGTAGAACAGCCAGCTTGGAGTTTTTTAATCCCACTGTGTCTCCTTGGTGCACTGAGAGTGTTTACAAGCCTTCTTACGATTTTCTTTAGAGACCTCGAATTTCTTTGACCCTCTTCCAATCTGACCAAAAGGTCCAGATGCTTTCTGACTTATATTTATTCAAGTGACTGAAGAGTTTCAAGACAACCTTCTCCTCTGCTCTGGAACTCTAGCCTGGGAATTAAAGAGATCTGGCTTCCTGAATATTAACTAGCTATGTGACCTGGAGTGAGTCACTTGACTTTGCAGTGGCTGAATTTCCTCATCTGTAAAAAATAAGTGGGCTGGAGAAGATGATCTCTACCATCTTTTCCAACTCCCAAGTTTGATTAGTCTGAGAGGTTACTTGGGAGAATTTGTAAGATGAAAATAAAACATGAATCAGAGGTGGAATGGACATTGGAGACCATAGTTTCACAGTATGTGTGAAGGTGTGCCCAAGTTTGCATGTATATTATTAAATTGAGACCCTACCCTTCTCTGCTAAAAGCATACTGGCAATAAGACAGATTCAAATCTTATCATTAACTTATTAAATTAGAAATACATTCCCTTTTCTCCCCATAGAATGTAAGTTTGATGAGGGACTCGAGAGTTCATCTTGGCAGCTTGGAACAGAATGCCCCAGATGATGTGGTCACAGAACCCTTTGAAACTTGACCTGTAGTGACCAAACTCATAAGATACGGTTAGTCCAAGGCTGTAGATGTGAGGCATATCTCCAGGATAAAGGAAGAACTGAGGACATTTTGAAACAAAATTCTACGTTAAAACTGGATAAATTATTGTGTGTAATGGCTATTTTGGGCACATGATTTCATATTGAATGTTAAAGAGGAGAAAATGTCAATGGCGGAAATGTTTTCTAAGACAGACCTCATTTCTAAATCATGTGGAGCCCTGGGGTTCAATGAAACATGGTTTGAGAAATGAAGATCTTGTCTAACCCTCCTCTCATTTTTGACAGATGGAGAAACAGAGGCATATAGGGGTAAATGACTTTCCCAAGGTCACAAGTTTAGTAAAGAGTAGAGCTGGCCAAACTATATTCCTTAACTAAGTTTTTGCTAAATGTTTTTTGGCTGACATTGAAGAAGTGAAAACTACATCACTTGGGATGTGGCTGCCACAAATAATGTAGAGGTAGACTTCATTAAGGGTTGAGAGGTAGTTGAAGAAATTCAGTGAAACAATAGTAACAAAAATAGCAATTGGCTAATGGACAGAGAGAGTGCTAAACTTGTACTTGGGAAGATGAGATTTGAATCTTGTCTCTGACATATATGAGCTGTGTAATGGGAATCAAAACACCTAACTTCTCAGCCTCAACTTCTGAATCTGTAAAATGGGCACACTCAACCTATGGTTATTAACTCACGGAATTACTGTGAAGCTCAAATTAAATTGTATATCTAGTCTAGTAGTTGTCTCTCGGTAACCGAGGATGACTATTGTCTTTGTGCGTTTTTGTGCACAAAGACACTTGTGCATGAAGATTTAACTGGAAAAGCCGATGCACAGAGACAGTCCCACTCTCTTGGCGTTGGAAGCCTGGGTCCAGTGGCACGAAAAGTCGTTACATCTGGAGACTTCCTCAGCTGCATTGGATGGCTGTGTTGTCTTTTGTGCTCCAACACGCCCTGAGCACTTCACGGTGCCTTGCTGCGTCGCCCTCTCAGCCGTTGAACCTTCTTATTGGTTTCTTCTGCCTGTTCCACTGAAGCAGCCTTCACATGCTGGGTGAGCAAAGCCCTGGTTCACCAGGGGTCGATGACCTGATGGCTACCCTCACAAGGTTTAGCCGGCCTGTCGAAGCCATTGCCCGGGGTGTGGCCGCTGCCGCATGCTAGCAGCTACCGGGAGCCCCAAGTGAGAGCTGGGTGTCAGGTGAGGGTCAGAGGCTGGAGAGCTGCCCTAGAAGGGCACGACAAACCCTCAATACCAGAGATACTACCCCTCCCTGAACACCCCATACACCCCAAATTGTATATATTGTATACATATATTTGTAAATATATATATATACATATATATATATATATATATATATACACATATAACATACTTCATGTGCCTCCAAGAATTATTAAGAGGGCAACTACTTTTGAAGTTATTTTTGCCAAGAACAGTAATATATTGTGATCTACTATAACTTAGGCAGGTAAGCTGGCACAGTGGATAGTGTTGACCTAGAGTGAGGAAGACCTGGGTTTAAATCCAACTTCAGATACTTCTGAGCTTGTGTGATCCTGGGCAAGTCATTGAACCACTGCCTGCCTTGGTTTCCTCATCTATAAAGTGGGGATAATAATAGTGCCTATCTCCCAATGTTGCTGTGGAGAATGAGTTAATATTTATAAAGTGCTTTGCAAATGTATATAAAGTTTGCAAATGTTGGCTATAGTTTTTATGATTGTAATTACTTTAGTCTACTGACTTATTGATTGATTGATTTAAAACCCTGACTTTCTGTCTTAAAATTAGTCTCAATTTTAAAGCAGAAGAACAGTAAGGGCTAGGCAATTGGGGTTAAGTGACTTGCCCAGGGTCACACAATGAGGACATGTCTGAGGCCAGATTTGAATCCTGGAGAGCTCCTGTCTCCAGGCCTGGACCTCTGTCCATTGTCTACCTAACAGCCCCTTTACTGATTATTTAAACATGATAGAGAGGCAAAGATGTATTTCTGTGCCTCGGTCTCTCTCACTTTCTTCCTTTAGGCAGGAAAATTAAAAGAACATATTCTGCTCTTCCCAAAAGAACTCCTTAAGAACAAAACCCTAATACATAAACAAGAAGCCCTGCTGCTGAGACCATTTTTTCCCTCACCAAATCCATAACATTATGCTAATTCTAATCTGCAAAGCAGATTACATTAGCAAGGTGTAAAAAGAAGCAATCAGTGTTTATAAAGTATGTTTTCTCCTTAGCCTTGCCTGACACTGTACCCCAGAGGTTGCATATATTTATATAAACCTCCATGTCTAACATTAGAAATGGCAGGCAGAGACTCACTCTGCCTCCTGATTATCATCGATGTGCATTATGGAGCTATTATTAAGCCAAGGAATCGCAGAATGGTTTACATAATTCCCATACACTTGGCAAAACGACTTTGTAAATACATTCTCAAAGAAGTGGACTTGTCCAAAGGGCGCCATGATGGAAATCTGTTTGCCTTGTACTTGCTTTATTGATAAATGATATCAATTTTATTAATTTTAGAGAGCAGCTGTTTGCCCAACCGAATGTAGGTGGTACTCCACAAAGACACCCAGTGGAGGCTATGGGAGCTGGAAGAGAATGTAAAGATCATCTAGTAAAGGAGTTCTCCACTTGGCTCCGGTGATCTGTCTTTTAATACATTGTGAGAATTGTATTTCAACATAAAGGGCAGTCAAGTGGCACACTGGAAAGAGTGCTGGGTCTGGAGTCAGAAAGACTCATCTTTCTAAGTTCAAATCTGGCAGATATTTACTAACTGTGTGACCTCAGGCAAGTCACTTAACTCCATTTGCCTCAGTTTCCTGATTTGTAAAATGAACTGGAAAAGGAAATGGCAAACCCTGAGAGTATCTTTGCCAAGAAACATCCAGATGGGTCATGAAGAGTCAGACATGACTCAAAAACAACTTAAAAACTTTAATGCAACTGGTTTCCCTTTTAAAAATTTCTTTAAAACCCTTACTTTTTGTCTTGGGATCAATATTTAGTGTGGAGAGGCAGAAGAGCTATGTAATTGGGGTTAAATGACTCCCCCAAGGTCACACATTATTTCTGAGACCAGATTTGTACTCGGGTCCTCCAGACTTCAGACCTGGAGCTGTTTCCACTAAGCCACTTAGTCACTTCTACTTTTAAACTTAAACTATTTAATTTTATAGATTTAACACCATTTTCTGAGAAGGGATGCACAGTTTTCACTAGACTACCAAAGAAGTCCCTGGCACACACAAAATATCATTAGTCAATCAATCCATCAATCCATCTATAAACATTTATTATGTGACAAGCACTGGGGATACAAAAAAAAAAAGGCAAAAAACAGCCCCTGCCTTCAAGGATCTTACAATCTTTTTTCTTCTTTTTTAAATCATTATCTTCTGTTTTAGATTGGATACTAAGTATCAGTTCCAAGGCAGAAAGGCCATAAGGACTAGGAAAATGGAGGTAAGTGACTTGCCCAGGGTCACAGACCTACATCGTTTCTGAGGTCAGATTTGAATCTCGGACCTCCCATCTGCAGGCTTGGCTCTCCATTCATTGAGCTAGCTGCCCCAAGAGCTTATAATCTAATGCGGGAAGAACCTCTGATGTACAACACCTTCATTTCATAGATGAGAAATCCAAAGCTCGTATAGTGGAAAAGACTAGCTCACAACCATCCAGTTACTAACAGAGGTGGTCTGTATCTCCTGCCTTTGGTCCAGTGCCTCAACCATTCACATCACACTGCATTTTATTAGCAGGACCTATTCTTTTCATTTTCATTTCCTTCTCCCCTGTCCCCTCTGTCTCCCCAAGTGGCAATGATGGTTTCCACTCAAATTCCATTCAAAAATCTCACATCATGATTCTGTAACTAATGGTATGAGTTTGTTAAACAGCTGGTTATAGTTATATATGTGGTCTGTAGCCATGGGACAGAACTGTTGAGTTTTTTTCCCCCCTTACTTCCATCTTGGAATCAATACTGTGTATTGGCTCCAAGGCAGAAGAGCGTTAAGGGCTAGGCAATAGGGGTTAAGTGACTTGCCCAAGGTCACACAGCTGGGAAGTGGCTGAGGCCAGATTTGAACCTACGATCTGTCTCTAGACCTGGCTCTCAATCCACTGAGCCACCCAGCTGCCCCCTGGAGTTGTTGAGTTTTAAGCTGACTAGCTCACTTGGAGACTGCATCTATGACTTCAAATTTAAGGGGTTTAATGAAGTTTTGGATAATAGTGGGAACTCAAGATTGACTTGTTAATTGATTAGCATGTACCACCAGCCCCCTCAGTTGCCCAGCCTCACTGGCAGCTCCTTAGTTTTTGCATGAAACATGAATATAAAAATCATTAACTCACTTAAGAAATATTGATGAAGTAACTAGTGTGTGCAGTGTTCTAGGCTATCTCTTGAGGATGGGGATTTAAAGGATAAATGAGATAGGGTTGTCCTTAAGGAGCTTATAATTCAGTAGCATTGATAAGCCATGCACACCCATAAATAATATAAATAAGAATATGACAGTGGTTTAATAAGGAGGCTCATTTGCATAAGCCCACAAATGAAAGCTGGTTATGGCTTTCTAGTCACATTATTTGTGTGTGTGTGTGTGTGTGTGTGTGTGTGTGTGTCTTTCTAGTCCGTTGTAATTAGGTCCATGTATGTGGAAGGCACTGCCATTTTCCCCTCCATGATGGTGGTAGTGCTGACAGAATTATTTGACCCTTTTTCTCTTTACATACTGCAGGATCCAGCCTTGGGTTACTTGAATAATTCTCTCCAAATATCCCAGGAGGAGCTGCATATGTGGCCTGAGAGATAACTCAGGGGAGAGTGGGATGTTCCCTCAAACTTCTAGACTTGTGGAAAGTGTTGACATGCAAGGAGGCATTCTTCCTGAATGGTAGGAAAAAGGAATGGAAATTGAGATGTTACCTTGAGCTAATATGGAACTGAAGAGCGAGACCCACTTATTAAATGCAAGGAGATGTTATTATTTTAGATTTTGGAAGAATTCTGACTTTCATAAGGCTTGAGCCTGAGAACGGAAGGGAAGGAGACCATAGAAATAAAGTCCAAAAAAACTATTTTTTTGAGCTATAACACATATAGGTCAGGGATCTTGGAAACAGAAGGCGAGTACCCTAAGGAAAGGAATGACCACTATTTGCTAGGAATTGAGAATAACTTCAGAGTATGGGCTGGAGGCAGAAGGACACAAATGGGGAAAAAGTTGTGGTAGGGAAAAGATAATTATACCAGCAGGGTGACCTGAGGGAGAAATAACAATGCAGATAAACAGGGAATCCCAACTGGACTTTTAACCTGAGCTAAACTATCAATGACTCTAGAGGTCTCTAGCAAGAGGACATTAGTTTCTTTTTGTGACTCTTCATGAGAATAGGGTGTTTGGGGGTGTTCAAGGAAGATGAGTATCTCTGGTGGGAGGTCCCAAAGCACTATATAAACACCAAATTATTTATTTCTCCTGTAAGAATGATCTCCCCTCATTTTCTAGTTTTAGATTTTACCTTCATTCTAC
Organism: Monodelphis domestica; assembly: GCF_027887165.1. Lineage (NCBI taxonomy): Eukaryota > Metazoa > Chordata > Mammalia > Didelphimorphia > Didelphidae > Monodelphis > Monodelphis domestica. The sequence continues at coordinate 670,963,990 of NC_077227.1, read as the reverse complement.
TTTGTTTTGTACTTGTTTGCACATACTCTGGGATGTGTCATTTTTCTTTTTTGTATCCCCAAGTGCCTAGTACAGTGCCTCGTTCATGCCAGGCACTCAAACAGTTTGATTGAAAAAAAAATTTTGAGAACTGCTCCTTTGGTGTTCACTTTTGGTGTTCAGCTCTGGTTTGTGGTTCCAAGAAGTTGTAGCACTCAGGTAAACCATCTTGGCAGGCAGTCGAAACCAGGATGAAGGCAAGTGACAAGTCTCAAACTCATTCATTGGTGAGTTGAGGGGATGTTGACTTCAGGTATGTGAAGACTTTCCTCCAGGGGAAGGGGGAGGAGAACAATTTGTTCCAATGACCATGAAGGTGGTGGAAATAGGTGCTGTGGACCACTTAGAGCTCAGTTAGACATTGAAGAGGCCAAGGTCATCCACTGCATCCTGAGCCTTCATCAGTCATCTTGACTTTTGTCTTACCACTGAACTTAGATGGAATTCTCTGGAAGAGAATTAGGCTGATGGCTTTGTGCAATTCTGCCTCAAATAAAAGCAATTTATGCACAAGTCACAAGATATAGCCAGTGATCTTTTTGGTCCTTCCAAAGGATGAAGTATAATAATAACCAACCATTTTCTATTGGTTCTAGTAAGAGTTCAAATCGTTAAGCCTTGTTCATATTTTGAGCCTTGTGTTTATAAGAGAAACTAGTGACTATACCTCTGAGGAGGAAGAGACATGTAAAGTACTGAAATTTTCAGCTTATCTGAGTGGAGGTAATGCATGATAGAAGCAAGAAATCTATATTTTATCCAGCAGAATTGCACATTGGCTATGGGAGGGAGTTGGGGAGAGGGAAAGAACATGAATCTTGTAACCATGGGAAAATCTTCTAAATTAATTAATTAAATACAATTTTCCAAATTAAAGAAAAGAAATCTACATTTTATTTGGACCTTTTGTGTGAGGAAGGAGTTTCTGATACAAATGTTACAAAGATGATATATATATTTATTTATTGACATTTTAATTGTTCCCATCCTATCCTACTTGCTAAAATAGCAACATTATGGCTCCCATAATAAAGCCATAAAGGAAATATGACAACCAACTTTGATTAGGCAACAGATTGTGTTGAGTATGGTAAATGTGCTTAATGGAATTATAGGATTTTAGACCTGGAAGGTACTTGGAAATCTGTTCTAACATCTTCAAAGTAGAGGTAAGGAATAGCCTTTCATTCAAGAATTTCAAATATTTTTTAAAATAATGTTTATGGCTTTAATCTGTTTTGAGGCAGCTAGTTGGTACAGTGGATAGAACTACAAAGAATTGTCTGTCCTTAGGCACTAGTATAATCCCAGGGAAGTCACTTAAACTCTGCCTCATTTTCTTCAGGTGTAAAATGGGGATTCCAGTAGTACTTACTTTTCAGGGTTGTTGTGAAGATCAAGTAGGATATTTATAAAGTGTTTTGTAAATGTTAAAAGTGCTATAAAATTGCTAGCAATTACTATGGTTAATGCCTTGAGATTTTGACTTGTCACTCCTGCCTCTAATCTACAGTTATACATATGTTTACCAGAGAGAGAGAGGTGTTCTAGAGGTGCTGTGTGTGTGTGTGTGTGTGTGTGTGTGTGTGTGTGTGTGTGTGTGTGTATGCCAGGGATTTTGCCTAGCATTATCTTTGCCATCTTTGAAAATCTACTGAGCAGGAAGTTTACAATGAGAGCAGTGTGATCCCTCCCAATTTACTGCAGCTTGGGGAGATTAAACCCGGGAGCCATCTAGCAGATTCTGTATGGGTACCACTTCTAATCTTTGTGACTACATTTAATTTTTTTTTAATCCTGAAAAGAAAAAGGAGGCAAGAGGTCCAAGCAGCTAAGTGAGACAGACTATGTCTGCAAAGCACTTGCAGATTTAGAGCTAAAAGGAATATGAGAGGTGATCTAGTCCAACCCCTTTACTTCTCAGATAAAGAAACCAAGTCCCAGAGAGAAGTGAGTTGTTCAAAATCACACAGATAATAAATAGGCAGCAGAGTCAGGATTTGAACCTGGTACCTCTAATACCAAATCCATTCCTATCCCATCAATACAATGGATTAATGCTGTTGCTTGAATTATATAGGCAGTTCAGTCAAATAACAGGTCCATTCAGTCAATAGATCAGTTTTTTTTCCACTTAGAAGAGTGCTGCTTTCCTGAACCAAAGGAACAATTGTTTATTTTAAAGTTGTTTAGATATTTCTCTGTTACAGGCATATATATAGGAGCCTGGGGGTAGCATCAGGGGTTCAGATAATTTCAGATTGTGAAAACTACATGCCTTTCCCAAATCTTTCCTATCTTGCCACTCACTGACTTTGAAATTCCATCTTGAATTTGATTCCTTTAGTTTAAGGCTTTTGATTTCTCTTAAAAATCAGTCATTCAAGAGCAGCTAGGTAGCATAGGCTTACATATGGGAGGACCTGGGTTCAAATTTGACCTCAGGTACTTCCTAGCTGTGTGACCCTGGGCAAGCCACTTAACCCCAATTGCCCAGTACTTGCTGCTCTTCTGTCTTAAAATGAATATTTAGTATTTGTTCTAAGACAGAAGGTAAGGGTTTTAAAATTAGTCATCCATACCTCAGCATGATGAAAGGATGTAAAGGAAAGCTTTGAAAGGGCTACCACAAAGAGAGCGGCTATAATTAGAAGATATAGGTTCTTCTCCTTTTTCCTTGATCACCTTAGGAACGAAATTTAATAGTGGTATTGCTAGGTCAAAAAGTAGACACAGTTTTAGAACTCTTCAAGCATAGTGCCAGATTGTTCTCCAAAACTGTAGAATCGGTCTTTCCTACTTGAAATTAGGAAGAGTGAAAAGAGCAGAACCAAGAGAACATTATATAAAGCAACAGAAATATTGTTAGAAGAATGACTTGTGTATGTCCACCTCCAGAGAAAGAATTGATCAATGAAACAAGTAAAATAGTTTTCTATACATACACAGATCTGTTTTGTCAAATAAATGATGCCTTCTCTAATGGGAGGGTCAGAGAAAGAGGGAGTTAACTGAGTATTTAAATGTAACAAACAAACAAATATATTGAAATTTTAGAAAGAAAAGAGTTTTGAGCTCGCTTGAGATACCTAGATTCCTCAAGGGTAGGGGATGGAGAAGCCAAAACAGGGTGGGGAAAAGGGAGGATAGGATGAATAAAGAATTAAAAATAAGATTCCTCTGCTTCACAACTTGGCTTATGATTGGCTCTGCTTTCTTTTACAACCAGATATAGTTTAGTTCCTGTCATCTGTCTGTGACCCTTTTCTTTCCTATACTGTATATATCTAGCACTAGTGTGTCTTTAGGATGTTCTGGGCGAGCAGGGTTGCTACTTCCCCTTACTTGCCCCAGTCTTGTATAGGCAACACGAATCCATTCCAGCCATTCCCTTAGCTCCTCCTCTCTGGGAGAGGTTTTCCTTTCAAACTAGGGTGAAGGAAACATTAGGAAGAAGAATGGCCAACTCCCCACCCCTTATTCCAGTCCATTAATCAAAGCCTGCCTCCCCCAAATTGCTTACTCATTGCCTAGAGAGAAAGGTCCCAGATTAAATCTTCTCCATCTAACTTTACCCTGTGAAGTTATAAAAAATAAATCAGTAATTGTCTATATAGCTAAAGCTCCCAGAGAGAGAAAATTTCCTCTGGCAAAATATAACTGCTCTGGCAGTGGTTCTTTCTATTTCTTTCCCCTCCTGAGTATTCATTCTCCTTTATTGGCTCTCTATGTTACATTTAAACAGTGACACACATAGGCTGGAAATATTTAGAAGACAAAAAGTAAGCAGAAGATGAATACATATTTATTAAACACCTACTATGTGCCAGGTTCTGGTGCTAAACACTGAGGATACAAAGAAAGGTAAAAACAAAAAACAAAAAACTGTCATTGTCAAGGAGCTCACAATCTAATGGAAAGGGAAGCAAACTCTTAATAAAGAGAAGTTTTGGGGAACAAAACACATCCTGGGAATCAGAGCAAGAGCAATATCTAAAAAGGGAATAAAAGTTCACCAGCCCTGGTGTCAATAGCTTGAATGGTTTCAGCAATGCCACAGCTGTTCCATGTTACACATGCATGGCTTGATCCCATTGCCCCCATCCTGGAGTCAATCATTGAAGATCTCATGCCAGGCATTCTCCCTCCATGTGCATCCTTGTTCCCCATTGGCTTGTGCCTGGTACCCATATGCTTTCTCCTGGCAATGGCAGGTTCCTGCTTGGCCATTGTTATTTTGCCCATCTCCTCCCTTAGGATGAAAGGAGCTACCCTGTCAGTCAAAGTCTGGCTTTAATTGAGCATTGGGTCTGAACAACTTCTTGAAAGATCACAAGGGTAAGGGCTAGGCAATTGGGGTTAAGTGATTTAAGTTACATAGTTAGGAATCATCTGAGGTCAGATTTGAACCCAGATCCTCCTGACTCCAAGCCTGGTGCTCTATCCACTGAACCACCTAACTTCCCCACAAACACACATTTAGTGATACAGAACTGTTGTTTCATTGGTATAGGGAACTCTAGAAAAGAAATCTCCCGTTTCTAATGGAGATTGGCCTCTTTATAATTTATAGATTTAGATGTCTAGAGCTCAGAAAGGTTGAAGGTCTTGTCCATGGTCCTATAGACAAATTGTAGATGAGGAATCTTTTTTCTTTTCTTTCAAATCTTTTTCTTCTGCCTTAGAATTAATACTAAGTATCAGTTCCAAGACAGAAGTGCTGTAAGGACTAGACAATAGGAGTTAAGCAAGTCACACAACTAGGAAGTATCTGAGGTCAGCTTTGGACTTAAGACCTTCTGTCTCTAGACTTGTGACATATATGCATAATCAAACAAAATAGATATTGGCTCTGTCTGAAGAGTATGTATTTCAGTCTATAACCTGAATCTGTCACCTCTCCATTAGGAGTAGGTAGCATGGTGGCTCATTAGTCCTTTGGAATCATCAATTACTGTTTGCTTTTTACAAAGGATTAAATAGAGACCCAGGAAAGTATCTCAGGTGGTAGCACTGAGCCACATAGCTGACCCTGAGAGGCAGGTCTTAAATCCAGGTCTTTCCTGTTCCAAGGCCCATTATCTATCCAATGTGTCATGTTGCTTCTCATACACACATACTCAACATATTAAGAGAGATTGCACATTATAAAATAGAGAGAGAGATAACTGTCTTTGGAGTCAGGAAGACCTGGATTCAAGATCTTCCTTTGAAGTAGACTGGCTGTAGAACATTGTACACAGGAACATCAATACTATTTGATAAACAACTGTAAATGACGTAGCTATTCTCAGCAAGGCAATCCCAGAGACTCACGATGAAAAATATCATCCTCCAGGGAAAGAACTAGTGGTGTCTGAATGTAGACCCAAACATAGTATATTTCACTTTCTTTGTTTTACTTTTTGTTCAAGATTTTTTTTCCCATAAAATGACTAATATGGAAAAATGTTTTATGTGATTGTACATGTAAAATCTATATCATATTTCTTAGTCTCTTAGGAAGTGGGGAGGAGAGGGAGAATCAGAAGAAAAGATAGAATTTGGAATTTAAAATTAAACAAATGAATATTAAAATTGTTTTTATATGCAACTGAGGGAGAATATTATTTTTAAAAAGAAGTATATTGCTATATATGATCCTGAAAAAGTCTCTTAACCTCTTAGTACTGCAGGCAACTCTCTCAGACTATAAACTGAAGATAAAGTTATGACTTGCACTGGTAGAATGAGCTATCAATTGGAATTTCCCAATCCTATTGACTAATCCCTATCCCTAGGAACACATATGTATTAATATTTATCATCTATCTGTTTATCTGAATATAAATTTACATATCAGTACATATCTGTAGTAAGTTAAGTCTGACTCGGATGTTCCTCTGATGGTTTAGGTCCAATGCTGGAATGAAATAAGACACGTGGGTTATTTAACAATCAATGAAAAACATTTCTTTAGCCATAGCAGAGTGGGAATACAGTACTCAGCTCTGGTAGAAGCATCTCCCTTCTCTTACCTACAGAAACAGAAAGTGCTTAGAGCATTTTCCACGTATGCCTGCAGTTGAATAGAAAGCTATCTCAATATGTATGGGTGTTTAAGGAGGACTAGCACCTTTCCTATGAGGACTTGCCTATTGTAAAATGCCAAAACTGTAAGGATAATTCTAGTGTTTTGACTTAAATTCCTAAAATAAGTGGTCACCATGGGAAATTCCCAAATATGAAAATACTCAAGTCAGCTGGGATTTATGGAGATTTTAATTAATAAAGAAAGAAGGAATTAAGGGAAGGAGAGAGAGAGAGAGAGAGAGAGAGAGAGAGAGAGAGAGAGAGAGAGAGAGAGAGAGAGAGAGAGAGAGAGAGAATTAATTCAAACTGCTCTGGCTCAGGCTGAGCCAAGCAGTAGTAAAAGTTGGCCTAGGCCTGAGCCTAAGGGAGAGTGAGTCAGTCTTTATCACTCACCACAAGAACATCTCCAAACTGGGTTCTTCCACTCCAAACTGAAATCCTCTCCAAACTGAATTCAATTGTGAACTCAATTCAATTGTCTCCTGAACTGTTCCTTTGCCTCCTTTTAAAGAGATTTTTCTCTTATGTCACCTCCCCTAAATTTTCACACCTACCAATCACAGTAGATGCTTTTTTGCCAGGACTGCCCATTCTTAGTTTTCACCTTCTTTGGTTTTCACATTCTCTGGTTAGATTAAATCTTCTGAGTACTTCACACCTCTTTGTTAAGCTTGCCTTTTGTAAGTTACTTGACTTTTTTAGGTACTAATTTAACCTCTACAGGTACTTAACACTTTTTTGTATTAGATCTAAAAATAGACCTAGCTTAAGGTTCTAGCTTTACTATAAGATATGAGTTGGGGGCTTTCACTGTTTAATCAGGAGTTTACAACTTTATTTTCCTCTAAGGCACTGTCTGAGTAGGGTAGAGTGATTTCCAAGTTCACACTATCTCTTTCAGGGGTGCTCATCTACTAGTAGTCATTTTCACCTTTGGTTCCAAGAAGCTATAGCCTGCATAGTGACCACATCTCAGTAAATCATCTTGGCAAATGGACTAAACCAGATTAAGGGTAACTGACAAGTCACAAACCCATCAATGAATTAGTGAGGTGTCTGCTCCAACTAAGCATGTGAAGACTTTTGGCAGAATGGGCAGATGGGGACAGTTTGCTCCAACATTTATGAAGGTGACTAAAGCAGGTGCTGTGGAGCATTTGGAGATTGGTCAGACATTGAAGAAACCCAGGTATCCACTATATTCTCATTTGTTACCAGTTATTTTGACTTGCCCTTGGACTTGGATGACTCTAGAAGAGAGAGTAAGGCCAACAACTTTTTGTGACTTTGTCTCAATTAAATCCAATTCATGGATAAGTCAAGACATCATGGTGATGTCATTGGTTCTCCTCAAAGAGGAAGGACAAGCAACAATAGACTCAATATGACCTGAGGCCATTGAGAAGCTGCATCAAGAGCTAGATGACTTTTGTGAGGATCATCTCTTGGTTTTTAGAAAAAGAACTGGAAGAGTATGTCAACAACAGTAGAGTAGGGGATGAAAAAATAGATTTTTGTCCATTTAAAAATTAAATTAAAAACAAGAAAAATGTGGTAGTAGGTAGTTGGATGAGATGGCTGCTGAAATCCCTTCCAGATAATCTCTGAGATCCCAAGATCTAAAATCCTTTTGAAGGTAGAAATTTGCTATAAGAAAACAAACTATATCTAACCTATTTTGGAGAACAATATAAACAAATGCCAAAAGAACTCAAGGTAAAAATCAGACAACCTTGATATACATCCCCTTATAATTTACATATATCTATAACACTCCTTTTAGCACTAGGTTTGTTGTTGTTGCATTTTTTTTAAACCCTTACCTTCCATCTTGTAGTTAATACTGTGTATTGGCTCCAAGGCAGAAAGAGTGGTAAGGGCTAGGCAATGGAGGTCAAGTGACTTGCCCAAGGTCACACAACTGGGAAGTGTCTGAGGCCAGATTTGAACCTAGGACCTCCCGTCTCTAGGTCTGGCTCTCAATCCACTGAGCTACCCAGCTGCCCCCTTGTTGTTGCTTTTTAAGATGGTTTATGATTCATGTTCTCTCCCTTCCCTCTTCCCTCCCCACTCCCAGAGCTGACAAACAATTCCACTGGGTTATACATGTCTTATTACACAAAATCTATTTCCATATTATTCATTTTTGTAATAAAGTAATCTTTTAAGACCCAAACTGCAAATCATATAAAAGCTCCAAATCATGTACCTATATAAACAAATGATAAGTCATATATTTTTTTCTGCATTTCTATTCCCACAGTTCTTTCTCTTGATGTGGATAGTGTTCTTTCTCATAAGTCTCTCAGAATTGTCCTGGGTCATTACATTGCTATTTTTAGCAAAGTCAATTATATTTGATCCTCCCACAATGTTTCAGTTACTGTGTACAATGTTCTCCTGGTTCTGCTCATTTCACTCTGCATCAGTTCATGAAGGTCTTTCTAGTTCATATAGAAATCAAGCCATTAATCATTTCTTATAGCACAATAGTATTCCATCACTATCATATACCACAGTTTGTTCAGACATTCTCCAATTGAGGAACAACCCCTCATTTTCCAATTTTTTGGCTACCACAAAGAGGGTGGCTATGAATATTTTTGTACAACCATTTTTAAATTATTTCTTTGTAGCATAAAACTAGTAGTGGTACTGAGGAATCAAAGGGTATGTATTCTTTTAAAGCCCTTTGTGCATAATTCCAAATTGCCTTCCAGAATGATTAGATCAATTCACACCTCCACCAGCAATGTATTAGTGCCCCAATTTTGGATGGCAATGATATTTAGAGTATGGTGGTGTTAACCTAGCTATAATATCATCTATATTCAGATATTCCATCCATAATGAGACTTTCCCCATCACAGTTAGGATATTTAGCCAGCCAGCATAAGAAATTAAGTGGGAATTTTTGGGGAGTTTTGTGGAAACCACAGATGATACATGAAGGCCAGCAGATGGCACAAAAAAAGGTTAGAAATACGCAAATGCCCAAGATATATGTATAGTATTATATCAATGTATTTCATTTTTAATACCATGAATATACACAATCTCTTTGATTATAAACATTCCAGAAAAGAAAAAGAAAAAATTCAGACTTCTCTGGTATGAAGGAGGGAGGAAACATTTCAGGCAGATTTTCTAAGCCCTGCTATGTGAAAAGGATACCCATATTTAGTAGTATTGTTGTTCAGTTGTGTCCAACTCTTTGTGACCCCATGGACCATAGCTATCCATGGAGTGTTCTTGGCAAGGATACTGGAGTAGTTTGCCATTTCCTTCTCTAGGGGATCTTTATGTCAGGCAAACAGAGATTAAGTGAGTTGTCCTGGATCACACAACTAGAGGCTGGATTTGTATTCAGATCTTCCTGACTCTAGATCCAGCATTCTATCCACTGAACCACCTAGCTGCCTTGTAGACATATAGAGGTGAGGTGAAGTGATTAAGTGTGTGTCCATAGTCACACAGTTAGGAAGTACCTGAAGCTGGATTTGAACTTTGGTCTTCTTGGCTTTGAGACTTATTATTACACCAATGAGTCATAGCTGTGTCTCATATATATGTATATAATTTTTTTTAATTACACAAAAATATTTATAGCAGCTCTTTTTGTGGTGGCAAAGAATTAGAAATTGCAACAATGCATCAATAGCAAAATGGCTAAACAACTTGTGGTATATGATTGTGGAATACTATTGTGGTATAAGAAATGATAAGTAGGGTGATTTCAGAAAAACCTGGGAAGGCTTACAATAAATGATACAAAATAATGTGCACAAAACTAGGAGAATATGGAACAAAGTAATAGCAATAGTAATAGCAATATTGTATGATGGTCATTTTTGAACTGACTTAGCTATTCTGATCAGTACAGTGATCCAAGACAGTTTTGAAGGACTTAAATTTTAAAAATACTATCCATTTCCAAAGAAAGAAGTGATGGAGTCTGAATGAAAATTGAAATATTCACTTATAAAAATTTTCTTGCCATATTTTTAGTAATATGGCTAATATGGAAGTATGTTTTGTATGCTTCACATGTACAATTGATCTCACAATTCTTGTCTTCTCAATGGGTGAGGGAGAGGTAGGAGGGAGGGAGAGAATTCAGAGCTCAAAAATTTCAAAAAGCATGTTAAAATTTTTTAATTAAAAAAGAATCTGAATGCTATTTATTCCATTTGGTGCATACATGGCACTTCTCTGCATGCTGATCTAATGGAAAATAGAACGTTGCAGTGAATTTTTTTCCTTCTGTAGATATTACACTCATTACCCAGATATGTATGGGGTGTTCAGGGAGGGGTAGTATCTCTGGTATGGAGGGCTTGTCGTACCCTCCTAGGGCAGCTCTCCAGCCTCTGACCCCCACCTGACACCCAGCTCTCACTTGTGGCTCCCAGTAGCTGCTAGCATGCGGCAGCAGCCACACCCCGGGCAGCAGCTTCGACAGGCCGTCTAAACCTTGTGAGGGTAGCCATCGGGTCGTCGACCCCTGGTGAACCAGGGCTTTGCTCACCCAGCATGTGAAGACTGCTTCGGTCGAACAGATGGAAGAAACCAACAAGAAGGTTCAACGGCTGAGATGGTGATGCAGCAAAGCACTGTGGAGTGCTTAGGGCATGATGGAGCACAAAAGACAACACGGCCATCCAATGCAGCTGAGGAAGTCTCCAGGTGTAACGACCTTTCGTGCCACTGGACCCAGGCTTCCAACGCCGAGAGAGTGGGACTGTCTCTGTGCATCGACTTTTCCATTTAAATCTCCATCCACAAGTGTCTTTGTGCACACTTATCTATACACCATAGATGAAAACGCACAATCGTCATCCTCAGTTACCGAGAGACTATTATTACTACTACTACTATATATATATATAATACACACACACACACACACACACACATATGGTTGTCTAAAAAGTGAATTAAGTCCAAATGAAGAAAAAGATGCTGTTACCAATAAAACATCAGACTTTGAAATCACCCAATCTTGAGAAAAGGATTTTATTATTGGGGCTCTGCCTTTAATTGCTGCACTCTACAATCACTTTAATTAGGAGCAGTCCTAGTTAAGGACCAGATTCCAAGACCAGAAACTGCATTTATATGACTAGGTGCACCTAGATGTGATCAGATGCTTAGTACTATATCTTTGAATGGCTTGACCTTCTGAATTACTGTTCCTTGATTCCCCAACCCTGTTTTTTCCTTCTGACTTTACTGGCTTCCTCATTCTCAGCTGTTCTTGTTGTTCTTGACCACAGCATGCAACTCCTTCCCAGTTTTATTTTCATCTCCTGGGTCCCAGATTTTAGGAATTATACTGGATCCTATTATTTCCCATGATTTTCCTATTTCTGTCTAGGAGAAAGGTGAGAAAGTGAGAGAGACAGAAAACAACAATATTAATTGCTTACAATTTGCCAGGCACCATGTGAAATACTAGAAATACAAAAAAAAAAAGCAAAAACTAAAACAACTCTTCCCATCAAACATCATCCCTTGTTCAGAGTCTAAGGCAGAAAAAAAAAACAATCATACACTGATAAGTTAACTACAGGATAAACTGGAGATAATCTCTGAGGGAAGGCACTAAGTCTAAAGAAGACTGGCAAAGATTTCTTACAGAAGGTGGGACTATATGTTAGACTTGAAGGAATCTGGGGAATCTGGGAGGTGCAAAAAAGGAGGGAATGTTCCAAATAACATCTGGGAAATGAGATAATTCAGTTGGGAGATGGAATTTCTTCTCTAAGGAAAAACAAAGAGGCTAATGCCACTGGATCTCAGTGTATATGGAGGATAAGAAGATATAAGAATACTAAAAAAGGAGGAAGGGACTAGGTTATAAAGAGTTTTGAAATAATTTGGGTCCTTCAATTATAATACACAACACACATAAAACAAAAACAATATGCACAAATATGTAATATGCATACATAATTTATTTTGTATAACCACACATCTATTGTATACACATATGTTTCATAATGATAAAAGTATATTTTCCAAGTTATCCTTATATTTTCTTTTTTTGTTTAGGCTTTAATGAAATATAACAATATTTAACGTATTTTACCACTGGGCAGTTTCTTAGAATTTTATGTGTATGTTTGAAGTGAAATGCAAATGGATTTCTTAATTTCCCATCATTATCATAAAGGAAGAATTTTGATACAAATGATGTAATAGGAGGTGTGATTTGGTTGAAACTGGTTTGGCTGTGTGGTAGTCAATAGAGAGCCAGTGTCCAAGCCAGGAAGACCTTGGTTGATGGTCAGCCCTTGCCACATCCTACCTTGTGACCCTTGAAAACTCACTATTCTTTCGGTTCTCTAGACAACTCTCAAAGACCATAACTTTCAGAGAAGCTGCCAACCTACATGGGCACTTTGAGTGTCCCCACTCGAGAGCTATGGAAACCAACGGGATCCCAGATCCAGTTCCTATTCTTATTCTTTAATTAAGGTCAGGCAGGCAGGTGGGAGGGCTAGAGACAGGTCATTGGGGAACTTCCTTTTCTATGCTGTATGAAATCTCAGCTCTGTTGTTTGCTTGGTGACAGGGTAGGCTGGGATATATTCACATGTATTCAGTTGTGCAGTGAAACCCTCAATACATAATTGTCCTGGTCTGTCAGCTATATACCAGGTGTCACTTGGTAACATGGTTATTATTTCTAATCCTGTTTTCTGAAGCATTTTGTACTTTCTTGATGTTGGTATCCATTACTTAAATTTTCAATATGTCTTGTGTGTCTAATAACCAAATAGTTTTTAAATATACACACACATGTGTATCTAGTATGGACTCCTTCTCAGAATGTGTTTAATGTGATGAATATAGTCAATAACACATTAAGCACCTTTCCTTTCCTTTCCTTTCCTTTCCTTTCCTTTCTTTCCTTTCCTTTCCTTTCCTTTCTTCCCTTTCCTTCCCTTCCCTTCCCTTCCCTTCCCTTCCCTTCCCTTCCTTCCCTTCCCTTCCCTTCCCTTCCCTTCCCTTCCCTTCCCTTCCCTTCCCTTCCCTTCCCTTCCTTCCCTTCCCTTCCCTTCCCTTCCCTTCCCTTCCCTTCCCTTCCCTTCCTCCCTTCCTTCCCTTCCCTTCCCTTCCCTTCCTTCCCTTCCCTTCCCTTCCCCTTCCCTTCCCTTCCCTTCCCTTCCTTCCCTTCCCTTCCCTTCCTTCCCTTCCCTTCCCTTCCCTTCCCTTCCCTTCCCTTCCTTCCTTCCCTTCCCTTTCTTTCTTTCTTTCTTTCTTTCTTTCTTTCTTTCTTTCTTTCTTTCTTTCTTTCTTTCTTTCTTTCTTTCTTTCTTTCTTTCTTTCTTTCTTTCTTTCTTTCTTTCTTTCTTTCTTTCTTTCTTCTTTCTTTCTTTCTTTCTTTCTTTCTTTCTTTCTTTCTTTCTTCCTTCCTTCCTTCCTTCCTTCCTCCTTCCTTCCTTCCTTCCTTTCTTCTTTTTCTTTCTTTCTTTCTTTCTTTCTTTCTTTCTTTCTTTCTTTCTTTCTTTTCTTTCTTTCTTTCTTTCTTTCTTTCTTTCTTTCTTTCTTTCTTTCTTTCTTTCTTTCTTTCTTTCTTTCTTTCTTTCTTTCTTTCTTTCTTTCTTTCTTTCTTTCTTTCTTTCTTTCTTTCTTTCTTTCTCTTCCTTCTTCTAGTGAGTAGTGAGTCAGCTTCAAAGTCAGAAAAAGGAGGGTTTGACTCCCTTTTATGACATAATATCTAAATGATCCTAGACAAGTCAACTTAGCCTCTCAAAGCTCTGGGTTCTAAGAATATAAAATTGCAGAGATGGTGCTGACCCATATTGGTTGGTGGAATTTCTTCATCAGGTTCCTCTATATCAATAAAACCACAGGTTCAGTCTTATCTCTGATATAGATTGTTGGATTAGACTCACTCTCCACTCCCTTAGAGCTGTCAAACTCAGATGGAGGGTAAGGAGGCTAAATCATAAATAAAGATCATCCCTACAGTATGTATTGGCTTAGAAAACCCACATAACAAAATTATCTATATTCTATTCTATTTTTGTTAATTTCATTAAATGCCTTCCATTTACATTTCAATCTGTTTTTGTGGCTTTTAGGAGTCTTGTGGGCAGCCTGCAAACCATGTGCGGGATAACTGCATTATACTACATTGCTTCTCTCTAGACAATACTTGGGGAAGTGAAACAATAGGAACATTTTAAACACAGTTTTGAAATTGAAAAAGCTCCCTGGAATTTTTTTTTAAAGTGACCAAAAAGTTTTTTGGGATACTAAATGGCAGAAAATTACCAAGAAATTATCAGTGATCATCTTAGAATCCTCAAAGTTCTGAAATACAAAACATATCATTCAACATTCATTTTTAGGATTTTACAAAAAACTAGGTGCTTTCAGCACTGAGTCCAGGGAAGTCCATCAAGATATTCCCACACTGAAAGGGGTAGGCAAATGGTAAGGGAAGAGGAGTTTAAACATTCTGGCTGACTACGGTTAGACTCTGTGGGAAGATGTTCAGGGGCAAAACACAGCAGGAAATCATCAGACACTACAGTGGAGCTGAATAAGATGAGCCCAATTTTGTGAGTTAAAAAAAAGATTTTAAAAAATGCACAATTTATTCCTGTGAAAATGATGAGTGACAAAATATGAAGCTAGATGTGAAATCAGCACAAAAATACTGAGTTTTTTTTTTTATTTTTATTGGTGTGAACAAAATCTCTTGTTTTTCTTACTCTTATCTGTTATTAATGAAATGGAAGACAGAGGAAAGAGGAATAGAAGCAATGAAATTCCTCTGTCCATTCTTGTCTCCACTTTTTATAAATAAATAATTTCTTATGTCTATGGCTATATAATGACAAACAAATGTTTTGGCAGGAAATAAATGTTTGCTTTTAGACAATCTCTTAAGCCTTTTCCAAAACAGTTTCTGCCTTCTTAAGTCTGTGAAAGCTGTTTTTTGAAGTCTTTTCGAGTTCTTTCTTTCCAAAATGAAGGGCAGCAACATTCCTGGAATTCTTGGCTTAGTCTTCAGCTGCCACATGGCATTGCGTGATCTTGGACTGGAGAAAGGGGTCTTGGCTTAGCTCTAATACTACAGGGCAAAGGTTGGTCTCAAGTCTACCTGAATCTTCACTCAGATAACCCTCGTGTTTTGAAATTACATTTGGGTATTTGGGAAATATTCAATGGACTAGATATTACTTCAAAACACTTAGGATATATTTTTAGGAATTGCTATAGGCCAATGACTAGAACCTAGAAGAGTACGCAAAAGCAGATGTGGGAAAGATTATTGTTTTCCAGATTTAGCACAAAGCTGTGGACTAATCATCAGAATAAAGATCCAGGCTATGAGCATATTAGTAACCAGAGTCTACAATTTCTTGTCTTAGAGAGTGGTCTGGGGGTACTAAGAGGTTATTTGCCTTGCTTGACTACATATAGATAGGATGACTTTAAAAAAAATGGTAACACCTTATTTCTGACTTAGTAACAA